>NC_133384.1:14455571-14473772 GCF_049309525.1 Garra rufa
ATACAGTCCTCTACTAAAGTTTCCCAATGCATTTCGTCTCTACTTGTACGTGACTTGCAAGAACAAGCTCTTTCCTGCTGCGCTTGTCAAATCGACAGGCGTTCAAATGCGGAATCGGTGGTCGTGTTTCACTCACCTCTGAAATATATTCCATAAAAAGCCCTGATCCGGTGGCGCGCTGTTATAATGAGGTGGTCTGTACTGATTATGGTAGGCCATGTCCTCTGCTTGCCCCGCTAAACGATAAAATGCGCTCTATGAGCAGCGAAATTCAACTTGCTTAAATCTGACTATAAAAAATTCTTCACGCAGAGGCGTGGCGTGAAACTCCCCACTTCCCATTAAAAATTAGCGGACGTCACACGGAACCGCCCCCTTCGAACACTCTCAGGGACTTTCCGCTGTTCTGATTGGCTCGTCTCATGCCAGCGCGGACTGTTTGCGCTAAATGGGCGGGGCTAACAGTCTGACTAATGGAAAATGTGAACTGTTCTTAAATGAAATATTTGTTTGGTTCAGAATGACAGATTTCGACAGGATAAATGTATTTTTCTCACAAATATCAAGGGTATTCAAGGCCAAAGTCATAAATGATATGGCGTCTATAGGGAAGCATAATTTATTAGACATTCTTACAGTGAATAAATTGTCACACAAATACATATTGTGTCACGTTGAACTATAGAACATACATTTGAATAACAAAAAATAAATACAGTCTCTCAGAACATCGAATGTGTGTCAAAAAATAGTAAGCTGCCTATCTAGACAGCATTGTAGAGCCTTAAAACGCGCCAAGGCGCTGTCTATGTAGGGAGCTCACTAGGCTTTGAGACGCAGCCTTCGTCATCTGTCAATCAATCCTCACAGAACTAACTGAATGAAAAAAAAGATCACTGTATTGATTTAGCGCTTATCTGAGGAAATTCACATTATCTCCTCGTGTTTTTGGCAGACGTAAAGTGTGACCAAAGGTTATCAGATTAGATTTTAAATTAGATATCGATTGGGTTGAGATTTGTGTAAAACCGAACTCTGAGGTAAAATGTTTTATTATCCAAACGTGCTTCAGCGTCACACTGGCTGCTTCTCTACTATCTGGTATGTACTTCAGTATAACGATGATTATGAATTTAATTAAATAGTAATAACAATATTATATTAATTTAACGTTACTGGCCGTTTGTTAAAAAAATGTGCATCGATTTTTTTCTATCCTAACGTTACTCACTTGATAACCGCGCTGAGGTAACGTTTTTAGTCAAATTTAACTCTATGTAATATGGAAAGTTAAAATAAACTCCATAGATTAGGTACAGTTATACTGAACCTACATTTAGAAGTTTTATTTAAAAACAGTAACGTTAGTGTCCTATTTATCAAAACATTGATTGAAGTTTTGTTTGTTGAATTTAGTTGTTTGTTTGTTTGTTTTCAGGTTGGCAGCCACTAAAGGCATCAGGATTTCCAGAAGAGAGTATCTCAAGGTCAATGTTGGGCGAACATGGTTAGAAAAATCTGTTTCTCATTCAAAATATCATCATATCAAAATTGATAATGAGTGGTACTCTTCCTTTCAGGTGTTTTATTGTCAAAATTTGAAAATGTTAATCAGTAGGTTGTGTTTGTGTGTATATATAGTGAGGACATTGTGGATTACGTGATGGTCCAGGTTCCTCCAGTCCATCCCACTCTTCCCCGGCCACGTTTCTCTCTTTACCTGTCCTCTCAGCTCCAGTATGGCGTAGTCATCGTCTACCATCGCCAATGTGCTTTTTTGCTGGGTGAGATAGTTGTCATGAGTGTAGAAGTGTTGACTAGGGCTGCTTTATGAACATTTCTACAACACAACATTTAAAGAATTATTTCAGTCCAACCAAAACAAAGTGAAGTACACTGTAGCATACTTTTAAAAAGAGCACTTATTATGGAAATACTATACTTGGCTTTTGACCCACTCAAGTAGGACTTAAAAGAAGTTCACCATTAAAAAGTTCTGTCATTTACTCATGTTTTCCAAACCTCTATGAATTTCTTCCGGGGTAACCAAAAATATATTTTGAAGAATGCTAATAACCAATCAGTTATTTTTTGTTCAAGTGCATGATTAAGCACACTTATTTTCACTGGGGATGTGCAATACAAGACCAACAATACAATGCAAAACATGCACTAATGAAACACCCTCTAATAGTGTTTGATGTAACACTTGTTCTGGTCTACTATTACTATTACTATTACGTGACCCAATGAGGGAGGCACATATGGTCAAATAGCACACATCATTATCTTGTATTGATCAGCTGCCTGTATCTGAGAAACTGTTTGTTTCCCAGCAGAATAAACAGTTATTAAAATGCTTTGGTAATTAAAATTTAAGATAGCTGCCAACAATGTTTGCACTCAGGAGCAAATTAATGCTGTTGTGAAATCTTAACTTTAAAACACATTGTCATGTATTGAGTGTGTTTAAAGAATAGCATGTCATTGATAAGCAACTGTTAATCAGGGAACAATTCAAGTAAGGTGAGATTGAAAGCATTCATCAAAATGACACAGAGATCTCAGAAAACTGCAGACAGGAATGGCAACGCATGTAAAGATGCACAAACAAATGCATTAACTTTAATACGGTGGAGACAAGCTGAACAAACAGCTTAATCTATAGAGGGCAAAATTGAACAGAATTCATTTGAATATCAAATGACCTTAAAATGATGTTTGGACAATAATTTTTTCCACTATGTAGACCAATTTCAGCTCCAGTCCACCCAAACCATTTATCAAAACTTAACTGCAAAAACAAGCAAGAAATCATCAGGGTTATGATATCAGAGTGAAGACATTAACATATGATTTACATATCGATGCCTGTATAATATTCAGTAAAATGTCCCAGCCTGATAAATGACAGGTGTTAAATATGCTAGCACACAAAAGTTACCAAGTTATTACAGAGGTCATCTGGATATAAAAGTCTTTAAGTTACAGTTGCAAAAATATATTGTTTTATTTATAGTTTTTATTAATTTATTGCTTTTTTAAATAATTAAAGAGAGGTCATAAAAGTTTATATTGAACTGAATTACTAAATTAAAAACTAAATAAAAATTTTGGTGCAAGAATCCATGACTTACATTACAGTTAAAGTCAAAAGTTTACATACACCTTGCAGAATCTGCAAAATGTTAATTATTTTACCAAAATAAGAGGGATCATACAAAATGCATGTTATTTTTTATTTAGTATCATTCTGAATAAGATATTTCACATAAAAGACATTTACATATAGCCCACAAAAGAAAATAATAGTTGAATTTATAAAAATGACCTCATTCAAAAGTTTACATACACTTGATTCCTAATGCTGTATTGTTACCTGAATGATCCACAGCTGTGTTTTTTTTTTTTTTTTTTTTTTTTTTTGGTGATAGTTGTTCATGAGTCCCTTGTTTGTCCTGAATAGTTAAAGGTTGTATCAGCGATTTCTAGCCTAAAACATAAAGTGTCAATTTCAGCTGACCTTTCTTCACGATCCGCTCGCTGCCTGCCCCATAAATTGTCTGTGAAAAAAACGCGTCTCTCTGGTCAGCCTAGGGTCCGAGATATGCCAAAAAAACAATCGGCACTACCAACCTTTCCACACATAAACAAACATTGTTCCAACCAATCAGCGTCAGGGGTTTGGTGTTGTGGACTTTCCTACTGGTGCAGGGATGTGAGGGAGGCGGAGCGAAAGTCCACAACACCAAACCCCTGAAGCTGATTGGTTGGAACAATGTTTGTTTATGTGTGGAAAGGTTGGTAGTGCCGATTGTTTTTTTGGCATATCTCGGACCCTAGGCTGACCAGAGAGACGCGTTTTTTTCACAGACGATTTATGGGGCAGGCAGCGAGCGGATCGTGATGAAAGGTCAGCTGAAATTGACACTTTGTTTTTCAGCCTAGAAATCGCTGATACAACCTTTAAACTGAAAAATCCTTCAGGTCCCACAAATTCAGTTTTTTCAGCATTTTTGTGTATTTGAACCTTTTCCAACAATGACTGTATGATTTTGAGATCCATCTTTTACACTGAGGACTATTACAGAAGGTTCAAATGCTCATTGAGGGTTCAGAAGGAAACATAATGCACATACTGTATATTAAGAGCCGGGGCTGAAAACTTTTTTATTTTGAAGATCAGGGTAAATTTAACTTATTTTGTCTTCTGGGAAATAACTAAGTATTTTTTGTTGCTTCTGAAGGGCAGTACTAAATGAAATAATATTATATTTAGGCAAAATGTACACAAAAAAATTTACACATCTTCATTTACTTCAAAAGTTTACACCCCTGGCTCTTCATGCATTGTTTTTCCTTTTGGAGCACCAGTGAGCATTTAAACCTTCTGTAATAGTTGCGTATGAGTCCTTCAGTTGTCCTCAGTGTGAAAACATGCATCTAAAAATCATACAGTCATTGTTGGAAAGAGTTCAAATACACAAAAATGCTGAAAAACCAAAGAATTTGTGGGACCTGAAGGACTTTTCTGAAGAACAGCGGGCAGTTTAACTGTTTAGAACAAACAAGGGACTCATAAACAACTATCACTTAACATCAAAAACACAGCTGTGGATCATTCAACAGCACAGTAATAAGAATCAAGCGTATGTAAACTTTTCAACAGGGTCATTTTATAAATCCTCTTGTGGACTATATGTAAACGTATTTTATGTAAAATCTCTTATTCAGGTCAGTACTAAATTAAAAATAACATGCATTTTGTATGATCCCTCTTATTTTGGTAAAATAATTAACATTTTGGAGATTCTGCGAGGTGTATGTAAACGTTTGACTTTTGACTAAACTGTAGAATTATATATTGAATATTATGAATAATATTTTTCTAACAAATGAATACACAATAGTCCATTAATTTGCCAGCAAATGTGCTTTTATTATACTAAAATATACTGAAATATTTTCTGTTTTCCTCACAGAGGAGGTCCAGCAGACCATCGAGCGTTTGCTTCGCTCAAAGAGACACTTGAACATTGACATGCCAGACACTGATAGGTCAGATTCAGAGTCATCACTGTCATGTTGTGTCACTAATGTAATTCATTCTGACACAGACATTCATATTGTTCAAATACACCCGTGACAGATGTTTATATGACTGCAGTTGCTATGATTCCCCCTGAGAAGCTGTTCTGGGATCATGTTTCCTTCCAGGTTGGTGCTGAATGTCCCTGACTCTCTATTCCAACTAGAGGAGGCAGAATGGGCACTGGAGCCCTTTTTTGGACTGATGGGGGTTGACTGTGAGCCGCCTAGTTCTTACTTGCCATCTCAGGTGATGAACTGCAGTATATACACACAGTTTGCATGAATTATTCATAGGAGTCATATCTAGAGACCAGAATATCTTAGAGACTGGGATCCACAAGCATCTGCATAGCAACCGATAAAACTGTAGAGTTCATAATAGTGAATTTAACTAAAATAATCGCATTTATCCCACCCTGACCCTTTTTGAGCCATTCAGCCATGGATTTATTGTTTATCATCACAGCAGTTTACAGAGGGCTCATCTCCTCTGGTGGCCAGAAAGGAAATTACATCACCTAAAGGTGAGATTTTGAAATATTGCAGCTGATGTGGGTCAAAGACTTGATCTTTATGGTTTTCACCCAATCTATCCCTGTCTTTCCCTTTCAAGGCCTCATTGCTACTTCTGAATCAATCACTATCAAAGACGCAGAGCTGGTGCCTGTGCTAGCAGCGGAGGTGATTTTCACTCTACATGCATCTCACTCCTCCATACTGGCAATAGAAAACAGACAGAGATCTATATTTGAGTCTGTGTCCGTAGCCTTTGCTCACACCAGACACATGACGCCACTTCTGTACTATTTGCCCCCACAAAATTCATACAGCTCTTTGTCAAGTTTTAGATGAAATCAGATCATCTACCCACATGAAGCTTAGTCACGGATAACACCAGATGATATTATTCATTCTTGTTAATCTATGTTTATTGTACCACATGCTTCATATGCTGTTTTCCCAATCTAATGTTCCTTATTATATTCCAGTTTGGTGGGGCAGAGTTACCTGAAGCCACAGCTCAGGAGATCGACTTGCTCATGGAACAGCAAGATCAGTTCCATCTTGGTGGTGAGATCGACAGATGAGTAGATGGACTGATAGATAGACACTTAAATGAATATTGATCTCAATTAAGAGAGCTAATGTGTCATTATTAGCCATTCACAGGCCCACACAGACTTTTTGCCCACAGAAGTCTGCAGAATGCTTCACAGATTTCCGCCGAATTGGAATGAACTAACACATCCCCCGCACATTGTCTGTTCATTTATTAAATTTTTTAGCTAATTTGATCAATGTTCTCAGTTAACCTGTAAGTGTAATCCTCTCAACTCCATTTAACACATTTTACCATTACCATCCCTTGCAGTGTGGCCAAAATATATATTTTAAGATATATATTGTAAAGTTATATTAGAAAATACACATAAAATATTACAAATATACATTACTACATATATTTACAATATTATCATATATTATTAGATCAAAAATATGGCAAAAACAGTAATGTTGTGAAATATTAGTGCTATTTAAAATTATTTTAATATATTTAAAATGTAATTTATTCCTAAATAATCAGCAGCCATTACGCAAGTTTTTAGTGTCGCATAATCCTTCAGAAATCATTCTAATACGCTGATTTGGTGCTCAAGAAACTTGAGAATTTTTTATTATCATGTTGAAAATGGTTGTGCTGCTTAAAACATTTATGGAAATAATAGTTTAGTAATATAGTTATAGTTTATGGAATCAAATAAATAATTTCTTTCTTTCTTTCAAAATAAAAAAAATCTTACTGACCCCAATCTTTTCAACAGTAGCATATTTGAATTTTTTTCCCACATGGGTTCTGCAGATATTCCCTAAAACCCAGCACAGAAAATGCCAAAAATATACTGCTTGCACTCATTCGTAACCTGATCACTTAGATCACTTAGACTGTAACTGCCTGCTACAAATAGCTGTTTCTAAATGACTCAGTAAGTCAGATGTTTTTTGTATGCTCTCTCAGATGAGGAAGATAAGGAGAGAGAGAGGGCGACAGAAGTGGAGAAATCAGGAGATCTGGATCCTGCTATGGTCTCTATAGAACAGTGAGTAACACTGAGGGAAATAGAGACATGTAGGTTAAAAAGGATGCACAAGATTCAAATTCGTTTAGTCGTACTGCTCCCAGTTCTGATTTGTTTGTCAAATTCTTTTTTGACTGGCTGTCTGCACTGTAATTTCACAAGACCTGCTTGTTCAGACATGTAATAAATAACCGTATGTTTAGTTATGGTAATGACTTAAGCTCCAGCACAATGTCAGTAGTTTTCACAACAGCTAAGAGTGTCACTATGGGAATTATGCATTTTTTCATGCCCATCATGACATCTTGCTGCAGTGCTGAACTCATGGAGTGCGACATAAGCTTGAAAGCAATAATGTAGTTTAATAAATTGTCTCAAAACATGCAGTCATTCACTACATAGCAAATGGCACAGTTCATTGCATAAGAAAAAAGTGAGCAAACATTACATGTATGTTGCACCTTAAATGGCTGAAACTACTTTAAATTAAGTCCTTTTCATGGAAACCCGTTTCCGCCACTGAATAAAAAATAAAAAATGGTTATTGAAACTTTTTCATCTCACAATTCTGACTTTTTTTGAAAACTGCGTGATATAAACGTGCAATTCTGACTTTTGTGCAATTCGAAATTGTGAGTTATAAAGTCAGAATTGTGAAATATAAACCCCCAATTGTGAGATATGAAGTTATAAATTCAGAATTGCAAGACATTAACTCGGAATTCTGAGAAATAATGACAATTCTGAGAAATAAAAGTCAGAATTGCAACATATAAACTCGTAGTTGTGACTTTTTTTCTCAGAATTGCACAATTTTGAGTTATTAAGTCAGAATTGTGAGAAAGAAACTCGCAATTCTGAGAACATATCAGTCTTATTTCTTCTCAGGGGTCCGTTCTTCGTACCTCGCTAACTAAGTTAGCTGGATTTGATTGTTGACGATTTCGCGTGATCTTGGATCATTCGGTTCTTCGACGCTCATCCGGGACTTGCTGTCATAGCAACAGATCCGTAAGCGTAAACCTGCTCTGGAGCAGGCTTACTTTATGTAAACAGGATTAGATCGCGGCCACTTAGTTATGTCCGCTTCATTTATACGAAAGCAACAGCGATATTTGCCCAATTAATTTGTACAAAAAAAAATAATTTTGTTTTAAAAAATTTATTTTGTATAAAAAAAAAAAAAATGCAGTCTGTCGTTTGAAAAGTGCATATGTCACTTAAACATAGTTTGTGTAGTTTGTTAAACACTGTTTTTCCATAAATAAATATTATCAGTGTAACTAAAGATAATGCAGTATTTGATTCTCTTATTGATTTCATACAGACACATATAGGTCATTTTCTAAAAAAGGGAAATGTACTATAAATCATTCTATTTCATTTGATTATTTCACATTTAATTTATATTTTAGAGTAGTAATAGTAAATTACTTTGTGGAATCAAGATGAGAGACCACGGCTATAAAAGCGAAGGTGGATTTACCTAGAAGCTTTTGTTTCTTTAGCTCAGTATACTCTATTTTTTGCTGGAGACTTCTCTTATAGAGCAAATGGATGTCACCCTGTTTCATTTGTAGAGACAACATTTAATGGTCAATACATGTCATAAAGGAAGTAAAATTAATTACAAGACTGTCCACCTCTGTATCAGGCCTCTCTGCCTGCAACTCACACTGCAGTCAGAAATAGAAGTACACAAGTAGATACAAATTCAGGCCAAATTATGCATGCACTTACAGGTACTTCCTCCAAACCAGTCTTCTGACAGGGTTGCTTCACTGTCCTGTGCAATGGAAAAATAATGGTGTTACAAAGGGATGTGGTACTGCCCACACACACACTTTTTTTTAATTATTTATACCAATAGGCAGTATTGAACTTCAGAGTAAGCAAATTTTATATATATATATAATTATCCCAATTTACTGTGCATACTTCAATCACACTGTGGGAACAGTTAAAAATCATGGAGTGTTATGCAAAACTACACACAAAAAAAAAATAAATAAATAAATAAACGTTAAAGTACAAAAAGCATTTTAATTATGGCAACAACCAAATATTTTACATTGTACAAATAGAATTATAAGCTCATTAACCAGTTATGAAGGTGCTGCTGGTGTAAGGAAGAGCTGCCCCCAGGGATGCCCTCAACAATGGGTCTAGTGGCATAAACCCTAGGGCCAGCTCCTCTGCCGGGGTGTGAGGAGGTGCAGGACCACCACCTATCTTTTTTTGCTCTGCCCTTTTCTTGGTTGCTGTTATAAACAAACAAACAGATTTTTTCAGAGTCTCTTTTCAAGAGACTAAAAGCAATATAAGTGATAAATATTACCATTCTGTAGAATATTCTTATATTTCACTTATTATATTTTACGTAGCCCCTTTTAAGCCACCCAGTGATCTCAGATTACTTCATTCAGCTATACTAATCATCAACAACAGGTGCGTTCGGAGAACCGGAATAGCGAGGTCATAGTTAGCGCGATGATTTGATCTTGGATGTGTCATTTGATCTTGGATGTAGTAAGCGAGGTACGAAGAACGGACCCCAGAAGTGGACTTTATAACTTGCAATTGAGTTTTTATTTTACAATTCTGAGAAAAAAGTCAGAATATAAACTCAAGATATAAACTCAAAATTGCAAGAAAAGTCAAAATTGCGAGATACAAACTCAGATTTGCGAAAAAAAAGTTTTTTAATAAAAATTTTATAAGCTAAAAAAACACTAAAAACAAGCAATTCTGACTTTCTTACAATTGTTTATATCACACAGTTCGGACTCTATAACTCACAATTGTGAGTTTATATCATGCAATTTTGAGAAATAATAATAAGAGAAATAAACAAGCAATTCTGAGAAATAATGTCGCAATTCTGAAAAATAAAGTCAGAGTTGCAACATATAAACTCGCAATTCTGAGAAATAATGTCACAATTCTGAGAAATAAAGTCAGAATTGCAACATATAAACTCACAATTCTGACTTTTTTCTCAGAATTACGAGTTTATATCTCGCAATTGTAAGTTAAGTCAGAATTGCGAGAATCTTTTTTTTCTGCTCAGAATTGCACTTTATAACTTACAATTGCAAGTCAGAATTGCGAGATGAAAACTAGAAAAACGTCAGAAAAAATAGCAATTCTGACTTCATTTCTCACAGTTGTGTTTTTATCTCACAATTCTGACGCAATTGTGAGTTTATATCACGCAATTCTGACTTTATAACTCGCAATTGAAGGAAAAAAGTCAGAATTGCGAGATAAAAACTCACATTTGCTAGAAAAACGTCAGAATAAATAGCAATTCTGACTTTATTTCTCGCAATTGTGTTTATATCTCGCAATTCTGATGCAACTGTGAGTTCATATCCCACAATTCTGAATTGCCAGTTTGTATCACACAGTTCTGAGAAAAAAAAGAATTGTAAGATAAAAAGTCACAATAACCTTTTTTATTTATATATAGTGGTGAAAATGGACTTTTCAGGTAAACAAGCATTTTTAATGTAAATGTGGTTTCAATTGTGCTTCATGAAAAATACATGTATATGTGTTTTATGGATTTTTCATGTTTTTTTTTTAATCAAAAATCTAGTTTATGCAGTGCATGTCTAAACAAATCGATTGGGTTTTTGCTGTGTAGTTCATACATGTGGCATGTGGGTCAAAATAAAGCAGCCAGGCAGACTCTTAGTTTGGTTGAGACCCAACATAACATCAATTTATATAGACAGTGACAGCAGTTGGGCCAAATGTCCTTGACCTAAATATATCTGAAATAAAGAATCTGCTTGACTGCACAATTTAATGGAGCCCATAATGTTTGCCTGAACTAGCCGCTTGTGTTTACAGGGTTTTCATTGTTTCAAATCATCACTAAATGCATGTTTGCAGACTGAAGAACAGCGAGTGCATCGTGGATGAGGGGAATGGGCGTCTTACGGAGGTCACCTTAGATAAGGTGGCTATGGAGATGACCCCTCCTCCCATCACCTTGCCACCAACCACAGAGGCGAGCGAGAGAGACGTGGAGATGGAGCGCTCCAGTGAGGTTTGTGTGTGTAGTCATGTCCACATTACCTTGCCCATTACGCTCCAGCGTTATATAATCCATATGTTTTTTGAAGCGTGAACGCTTTTGTAGCAAAGGCAGTTACATTGGCCTAAATCCACAATAGTGTGCTCAGTGTCATAATAACCTCTCGCTCTTTCATTCTTTCTCCTGTTTTGTCACTCCACTTTTCTCAGACACTCCAAGTGGAGCAATCAGTCCCTCCAAAGAGACGGGGTCGCAAACGCCAACTGATCTTCGCTGACCAAAACACACAGATTTCCCAGGATGCAATGCGGCAACAAATCAACAACCCTCAGATTGAAACTCAATCTCTGGTGGGAGCTCTGTGATAGATAACTAATCTAATCAGTAGTGCTGGAAATCTTTAGACACCTCATGATGTGAGTCGATGTAGTTTCAGGGAGTCACAGTGCGAGTACAACGATTCTTGATGCATCTTAATTTTCCAGCAATAGAGCAGGAGCACAGATTTTTAGGAGGTTAGGAGTGCCTCTATTATGAAAGCGTACTAAAATATGCTTAAAAACAAAAAAACAAAAAACTACATAAATATTATTTAAATTAATTACATGTTGCTGTTGCTTGATTGTATTGACCTTTAGAGAAATATGTGACCCTGGACCACAAAACCAGTCATAAGGTTAAATTTTACAAAACTGAGATATATACATTATATGAAAGCTGTAATAAATAAAATGAAAATAAATAAGCTTTCTATTGATGTATAGTTTGTTAGGATAGGACAATATTTGGCCGAGATACATCTATTTGAAAATCTGGAATCTGAGGGTGCAAAAAAATCAAAATACTGAGAAAATCAGTTCTTAACAATGCATATTACTAATAAAAAATTACATTTTGATAGGTTTACAGTAGGAATTTTACAAAAAATCTTAATGTAACATGATCTTTATTTAATTTCCTAATGATTTTTGACATAAAAGAAAAATCAATAATTTTGACCCATACAATGTATTTTTGGCTATTGCTACAAATATACCCCAGCGACTTAAGACTGGTTTTGTGGTCCAGGGTCACATATGTCTTAAATAGTTAGAAATTAAATAGGTATGAATACTGAAATAAAAATATATGTTTTTTAAACCTTAACTCTAATGCCATAATTTCCAAAATAATAAATAATTTTAATAAATTAAATAATTGAATACATACACATACAATGATTTTTTTATACATACTGTGCAAATATTTGGTTAGTAATATTCTTTGGATATTGTTTGTGTTCATCAAAGCTGCATTTATTTGATCAAAAATACAATAAAACTACATTATTGTAAAATATTTTTACAATTTAAAATAACTGTTTTCTATTGTAATATAATTGAAAATGTAATTTATATTTGTGATAGTACAGCTGAATACAGTAGCCATTACTTCAGTTTTTAGTGTCACATGATCTTTCAGAAATCCTTTTAATATACTGATTTGTTCAAGAACCTTTAATGTCAATGTTGAAAACAGTTAACTGCTTAATATTTTTATGGAAACTGATACATTCTGTATATTCTTAGATAAATAGAAAGTTCAAAAGAACAGCATTTATTTGAAAAAGAAATCTTTTGTAACATACAATACCTTAACTTTTCTTTTCAGTGCATCCCGGCAGATTAAAAGTATTACATAAAGTCTTACTGACCCCAAAATTTTAAACTGTAGTTCAGTGTGTACAAACAAGTATTATGATAGTTGTTTTCATAATTTCTGCATGTGTTTACACTATTTTTTATTATAAATTCTATAGTTTATTTTTATTTATTTATTTTATAAACCATATCAATGGTAACAAGGAGCGTGGTTTTACTGAGACTATGAGCTTATTAATAGATTAACTTTTAATCGTTCTAATAAATTTTAATTGAAGTTAATGAATTAGAGCTTGATGAAATATAAACAGCCTGGGCCTGTCAGTGTGTTACATAAATTAGGTGTTAACTCTTTACCAATCTCACTGTCATTCCAAACCTGTATGATTTTAATTCGTGGAACAATAAAAAATCATTTAAGAAATGTCTGTTTTTAATATAATAGATGTTAGTCTATTCAGTAACATTCTTTAAAATTTCTTTTTACAGAAGAGAGCAATTCATACAGGTTTGGAAAGGCATGAGGGTGTGTAAATGATGACAATTCAATACCAGTAATCCTAGTGCTTCACTGTGAAGTACATTTCTGCCTGACGAAATTTCGAGATTAAGTCTGTTAACTGTATTTGCAGTACATTTAATAATATCTATCACTATTTGTTTCTTTTAACTAATTTATTTAATCCATTTATATCACTCCATTTATATTATATAACTCCAATCCTTAGCCCTGTACATATTACTAGTATATTGACTGTTTATTAGTACTTAGTACTTATCAGTAACCCATATTAATGCCTTATTCTGACTCATTTTCGATCCTTTAATGCCACCCTAGACCTAAACTTAACTACTACTTACTATTAATACGCAGCAAATTAAGAGTTTACAGAGACGAAAGTTGTAATTAGTAGTTAATTGTAAGAGTTGGTCCCCAGATTAAAGTGTAGCCAAAAAAATGTTAAAATACATATACACTAGCAGTCAAAAGTTTTTGAACAGTAAGATTTTTAATGTTTTTTAAGTCTCTCCTGCTCACCAAGCCTGCATTTATTTGAGCCAAAGCACAGCAAAATCAGTAAAATTGTGAAATATTTTAACTATTTAAAGTAACTGTTTTCTATTTGAATATATTTTAAAGTATAATTTCTTGTGATTTCAATGCAGAATTTTTAGCATCATTACTCTAGTCACATGATCCTTCAGAAATCATCCTAATATTCTGATTTTCTGCTAAAAAAAAAATATTATCATTACGTTGAGTAGAATTTTTTTCAGGTTTCTTTGATAAATAGAAAGTTCAGGAGAACAGCATTTATCTGAAATAGTAATCTTGTAACATCCTTGCTAAATAAAAGTATTACTTCTATAATTAAAAAAAAAGATAAAATTAAATAAAATTAAAAAATAATTGTACTACATCAAAGCTTTTGAATAGTATACTCTATAATGTTACAAAAGGTATTTTTAGATAAGTGCTTATCTTAAAAATTTAAAACTCAACTGTTTTAAATATTGATAATAATAAAATGTTTCTTTAACAGCAAATCAGCATCTTAGAATGATTTTTGAAGGATCACGTGACACTGAAGACTGGAGTAATGATGCTGAAAATTTTACTGTTTTTGCTGTACTTTGGATCAAATAAATGCAGGCTTGGTGAGCAGAACAGTCTTTTTTAAAAAAAAACATTAAAAACTTACTGTTCAAAAACTTTTGATTGGTAGCTTTTTTTTACTGTAAACCATCTGCTTTGATGGTGAAGCTGTTTTTTTCTTCAACCCAATTAAATGATTAGTTTAAATGATAAATGTGATTCTCTTTCTCTAATTCTGTCTTCATCTTTCTTTCTCTTTTTCCCTAGTCTGACACTCTCCTAAATATTCCTGCCTCTCTGAAGGCACCAGCAGCAGTTCTGCTCAGCACACCGTGTAACTGTATGTCGTCACACACTGTGCACCACTCATAAATTCTTACTTGTATATAAAAATTGTTTCAATATCATTGTTCATAAAGTCATTAACAGCCTTGGAAAGTATCAGTTTTTTATTCGATCACATATACAGCACAAATATTTATCAACAAACTGGGAAACTACTGCATCAGCTCTTTTTACTTGCCTTGAACAGTTTAGTGGATCTTAATAATGAAACCACTGGACCATCAAAAAGCCTCAGCAGTTTTATCAGGAAGTCAGGAAGCACCCTTACCCTTGCACAACACTTCACCCTTATAATCACTGACATGCCTCCGGTCCTTGTATTGCAGTGCTCATCCACCCTGACCTCCAAGCGCTATGGAAATGCTGCAGCGTTCCTTCTTCACTCCCCCGTCCCTCCAGGAAACGACAGGTGCAGGAGGAGAGTGAGCCATTGGAGATGGAGAAAGAAAGAGGAACAGAGAGGAGTCGGGAGTCTAGCAGAGAGGTGAAGAAATCTTAAGTTGCTTATCTGGTCATGTCAGACTCAGAGCCCTGATCTTTCAGTTCAAGGTCATGATCTGATCGATACAGTTTCAGATCATCAAACAAATTTAAATATTAATCAAAGATAACACAAGTAAACACAACATTCAGTTTTTAAATGAAGGGTTTTTTTATGAAGGGAACACACCTGAGTTCAGTTACTCTAGCCAGACCCAGGCCTGATTACTGCCACACCTGTTCGCAATCAAGAAATCACTTAAATTGGACCTGCCTGACAAAGTGAAGTAGACCAAAAGATCCTCAAAAGCTACACATCATGTTGAGATCCAAAGAAATTCAGGAAGAAATGAGAAATAAAGTAGTTGAGATCTATCAGTCTGGAAAAGGTTATAAAGCCATTTCTAAAGCTTTGGGACTCCAGCGAACTACAGTGAGAGCCATTATCCTCAAATGGCGAAAACATGGAACAGTGGTGAACCTTCCCAGGAGTGGCCGGTCGACCAATATTACCCCAAGAGCGCAGCGACGACTCATCCAAGAGGTCACAAAAGACCCCACAACAACATCTAAAGAACTGCAGGCCTCTCTTGCCTCAGTTAAGGTCAGTGTTCATGACTCCACCATAAGAAAGAGACTGGGCAAAAATGGCCTGCATGACAGAGTTCCAAGACAAAACCTGCTGCTGAGCAAAAAGAACATAAAGGCTCGTCTCAGTTTTGCCAAAACATATCTTGATGATCCCCAAGACTTTTGTGAAAATACTCTGTGGACTGGCCAGACAAAAGTTGAACTTTTTGGAAGGTGTGTGTCCCATTACATTTGGCGTAAAAGTAACAGCATTTCAGAAAAAGAACATCATACCAACAGTAAAATATTGTGGTGGTAGTGTGATGGTCTGGGGCTGTTTTGCTGCTTCTGGACCTGGAAGACTTGCTGTGATAAATGAAACCATGAATTCTGCTGTCTACCAAAAAATCGTGAAGGACAATGTCCGGCCATCTGTTTGTGATCTCAAGCTGAAGCGAACTTGGGTTCTGCAGCAGGACAATGATTCAAAACACACCAGCAAATCTACCTCTGAATGGCTGAAGAAAAACAAAATGAAGACTTTGGAGTGGCATGGTCAAAGTCCTGACCTGAATCCTATTGAGATGCTGTGGCATGACCTTAAAAAGGCGATTCATGCTTAAAAACCCTCCAATGTGGCTGAATTACAACAATTCTGCCAAGATGAATGAGCCAAAGTTCCTGCACAGCGCTGTAACAGACTCATTGCAAGTTATCACAAATGCTTGATTGCAGTTGTTGCTGCCAAGGGTGGGCAACCAGTTATTAAGTTATTATCACACAGGGCCATGTGGGTTTTGATTTCGTTTTCCCTTCATAATAAAAAAAACTTCATTCAAAAACTGCATGTTGTGTATACTTGCGTTATCTTTGATTAATATTTAAATTTGTTTGATGATCTGAAACATTAAAGTGTGACAAACATGCAAAAAAAAAAAAAAAAAATCAGGAAGGGGCCAACACTTTTTCACACCACTGTACACTATAGTGCATTCAAAGTGTTGGTTCACCCAAAAATGGAAATCTCATTATCATTTGCTCATGCGATAAACGATAATGTACTCATCCACATGATATGAGAGTCTGTAAATGATAAAAGAATATTAATGTGTGGGAGAACTATCCTTTTAAAGCCCTTGTGAAAAAGAAGTGCACTTTATTGTATTTAACAAGAACTAGGGGTGTACAGATATTATCGTTTTAATGAAATAAAACTCCATTTAGGTGTACAAATACACTTTCATGGCTTGGTTTCTCAGCTAGCACATTTAAAGTGATAGTTCACCCAAAAATGAAAACTACCCCATGCTTTACTCACCCTCAAGCCATCCTAGGTGCATATGACTTTCTTCTTTCAGATGAATACAGTCTGAGGTATATTAAAAAATGTCCTCGCTACTTTTATGTCCTAAATCATTCTCTAGAACGCTATTCACTTGTGAACGCGCAGATGACAGTTAGCGGCAACTAGAGATTACTGATTAAAAAGTTTTAAATATGGATATTTTTCTTACACCAACAGTTCGATTCACTACAGAAGTTCATTACTAACCCTCAGAGCCGTGTGGAGTAATTTTTATGATGGATAGATGCACATTAATTGGACTTCCAAATCTCAACACCCATTCATTGTCATTATAAAGCTTGGAAGAGCCAGTACATTTTTTAATATGACTCAGATTGTATTTGTCTGTAAGAAGAAAGTCATATACATTTAGGATGGCTTGAGGGTGAGTAAATTATGGGATCATTTTAATTTTTAGGTGAACTATCCCTTTAAAAGTGCATTTTAAAATATTGTCAAATAAAACCTTTATTTTCAAGTACATTTTAAATTATTGTTTTACTGTTAATTTATTTTTGTGCTTTAAAGAATGCTTTATTAAAAACAAACTAAAAAAACAAGCCATACTGCAAATTCTCTCAAATAAAAGAAACTAGAACAGTGACAGAAACTGTACCGTTTAAATGTTTTTAAAGGTTTTGTGTGTGTGTGTGTGTGTGTGTGTGTATATGGAGAAGTATTCTGTTTCCAAGAAGAGATATTCAAAATCACCTAGACTACCAGTCAAAAGGTTCACCAAGCCTGCATTTATTTCATTCAAAATACAGCAACAGCAGTAATATTGTGAAATATTTTTACTATTTAAAATAACTGTGTTATATTTGAATATATTTTAAAATGTAATTTATTCCTGTGATCAAAGCTACATTTTTAGCATCATTACTCCAGTCTTCAGTGTCACATGATCCTTCAGAAATAATTCTAATATGCTGATTTGCTGTTCAATAAACATTTATTATTATTATTATCAATATTTAAAGCAGTTAAATATATTTTTCAGGATTCTTTGA
>NC_133384.1:14474272-14506410 GCF_049309525.1 Garra rufa
GATGCTTAATAAATGATAAAGACATTTATAGTGTTACAAAAGATTTCTGTTTCAGATAAATGCTGTTCTTCTGATCTTTCTGTTCATTAAAGACACTTGGAAAAAATCTACTCAGCTGTTTTCAACATAATAATAATAATAAGCAGCAAATTAAAATATTGGAATGATTTTTGAAGGATCATGTGACTGGATAAATGATGCTGAAAATTCAGCTTTTAAATCACAGGAACAAATTACATTTTAAAATATATTCAAATAGGAAACAGTTATTTTAAATAGTAAAAATATTTCAAAATTGTACTGTTTTTGCTGTACTTTGGATCAAATAATGCAGGCTTGATAAGCAGAAAAGACTTCTTAATAAAAATATTAAAAATCTTACATTAAAAATCTACTTTTGACTGGTAGTGTATGTAAAAAACATTAATATGTTACCAAAATATGTCAAAACAAATGAAAGAATGTTGAACCAACAATATCCAACATTTAGATTTCTGTTTAGGAAATGAATGCAAATGAGAGAAAATTTAAATAGACAGTACCTCATTTGTGTATTAAAGTGTCTGAAAACATTACATTCCGTGCACATATTCTTTTAAGTATCTTAACAAGTACTCTTTTTAAAAGTATGCTAAAGTTTACTTTTTCACCAGACAGTCCTTAACCCACTTCTTTTTTTGTGTGTGTTTTGTGGATTTTTAGGTGGTCAGGGAATCTGGTGCAGCTGCTCTGGTTCTGTCTGAGCTTTCAGGTGATGACTAAACCCTCTTTTTCATAATAAAATCAATGAGATTTCAGTGTAAAATCACACCTGTTTTTATGACAGATAATACATAGTGTCCAAGTACTTTTTGGCTTTACTTTAGCCTTTGAAAACCCTTTTAAACTAAAGCCTGTAGGCCCATCAGTGATAAATGAGCGGGTGTGTGTGTGTTTTTGCAGCTAATTCAGATGTGCCGCTGGATGCGTCTAAAGGTGACAAGTCTCAGAGTGACCTCATCACTCCCACCAGCAGATGGTGAGAAATATTAAAAGAAAAACACAAAATGCATATTTAAAAAGAGAAGCAGTTACTAAACAGTGAATGTCAGAACATGTGCCATATTCAGGACTGAAGTTCAAGTGAAATAAACATTATGTTCACAGGTCTCCTATAGAAGAGGCTCCTGTTTCTATGGAGGTGATATTAGAGGAGCATGTTGAACTGCCACAGGGACAGAAGGAGCCTGAGATGGGTGACATTACCACTGCTGAGCTCCTCAGGTTCATTGCAAAACTTAATAGCTGAACATGTCTTTGTGGGCACAACTGTCTGACTTTCATCAGATCTTTTCAATCATTCTTTCTGTCATACAGACTTATCCATGGCTTCATCAAGCGCTTTGGGAAGGTCTCCTTTCACTCACTGCTGCCTCCAGAGGCTGAGCGCATCACTGCAGCTCATCTGTTCTACGAAATACTGGGTAATCTAGTTTGCACTGAGTAGATGTTTGTTTTTACTGTCTCACAGTATGTATGTGAAGTGATCTGTGATGTGTTTGTTCTACAGAGCTGCTCTGCAGTCTGAAGTTGAGAGCATGTCAAAGTGAAGCGTTTGGTGTCATCACCATCTCCATGAACCGCTGAACTCACACACACATAAGTGCAAACATACATGCTCTCAAACAAGCTGTTAAACTTTTGCTGAGCACACACGCAGTTATGATAAAATATATTAAGCCAGTTCAGAAGTCAGTTTAAATAGACAGTTTTTAGTCTTGTATTCATAAACAAATATAGAATGATTATGAATTATTTTCACATAGCAGTTGCATGCTTGTTAAATGAATTTTATATTACAATAACATATTTTGTGAATTTTTATGAAGTTTTAAACTTTTTGTGATGTTTGATGACGTTTGAAGTTAATCATTTTTATTAAAGTGTTTTTTATTATTATAAAGTTTATTAGCTGTTCTCAGGTTATGGAAGAAATATGAATGAATTTAACAGAATATGAATAGTATATACGAGCTTGTCGTTTTTAGCTGTGCTCAAGTTATGGAATAAACATGTTGAATGAATTTGACAGAATTTGTCTCAGTGGCTTTAAACGTGGTAGTTCTGTTGCTGTCTATGCAGGGTCAGAAATTGCTCGGATTTGATCAAAACATCTTAATTTGGATCTAATCATAATTTCCGAAGATGAATGAAGGTCATACAGGTTTGGAACGACATAAGGGTGAGTAATAATTGACAGAATGTTAATATTTGGGTGAACTATACCTTTAAAGTCACAATGTACAGTGAGGGAAAAATATTTGATCCCCTGCTGATTTTGTACATTTGCCCACTGACAAAGAAATTATCAGTCTATATTTTTAATGGTAGGTTTATTTTAACAGTGAGAGACAGAATAACAACAAAAAAATCCAGAAAAACGTTTTTCAAAAAAAGTTATAAATTGATAAATATCAATAAGTATTTGATCTCCTATCAATCAGCAAGATTTCTGGCTCCCAGGTGTCTTTTATACAGGAAATGGGCTGAGATTAGAAGTACTCTGTTAAAGTGCTCAAAATCTCAGCGTGTTACCTGTATAAAAGACACCTGTCCACATCAGCAATCGATCAATCAGATTCCAAACTCTCCACCATGGCCAAGACCAAAGAGCTGTCTAAGGATGTCAGGGACAAGATTGTAGATCTACACAAGGCTGGAATGGGCTACAAGACCATCGCCAAGCAGCTTGGTGAGAAGGTGACAACAGTTGGTGCGAACTACACGGGAGGATCTTGTCAATGATCTCAAAGCAAGAAAACGATTGGTAACACACTATGACGTGAAGGTCTGAAATTCTGCTTCACCCACAAGGTCCCCCTGCTCAGGAAAACACATGTATAGGCCCGTCTGAAGTTTGCCAATGAACATCTGAATGATTCAGAGGAGAACTGGGTGAAAATGTTGTGGTTAGATGAGAAAAAATTAAATCAAGCTCTTTGACATCAACTCAACTTGCCATGTTTGGAGGAGGAGGAATGCTGCCTATGACCCCAAAAACACCATCCCCACCATCAAACATGGAGGTGGAAACATTATGCTTAGGGGGTGTTTTTCTGCTAAGGGGACAGGACAACTGCACCACATCAAAGGGACGATGGACGGGGCCATGTACCATCAAATCCTGGGTGAGAACCTCCTTCCCTCAGCCAAAGCATTGAATATGGGCCGTGGATGGGTATTCCAGCATAATAATTACCCAAAACACACAGCCAAGGCAACAAAGGAGTGGCTCAAGAAGAAGCACATTAAGGTCCTGGAGTGACCTAGCCAGTCTCCAGACTTTAATCCCATAGAAAATCTGTGGAGGGAGCTAAAGGTTCGAGTTGCCAAACGTCAGCCTCGGAACCTTAATGAATTGGAGAGGATCTGCAAAGAGGAGTGTGACAAAAACCATCCTGAGATGTGTGCAAACCTGGTGGCTAACTACAAGAAACGTCTGACCTCTGTGATTGCCAACAAGGGTTTTGCACCAAGTACTAAGTCATGTTTTGCAAAGGGGTCAAATACTTATTTCACTCATTAAAATGCTAATCAATTTCTAACTTTTTTTTTTATACACACGTTTCACTGGATTTTTTTTCTGTTACTATTCTCTCTCACTGTTCAAATAAAGCTACCAGTAAAAGTATAGACTGATCATTTGTAGGGGATCAAATCATTTTTCCCTCACTGTAACAATCTGTACTTAATTGTCAATTGTTGATTGGATAGAGGCAGAAGAAATGGGCGGAGTAATTGATTGGAGAAGTCCTGCATATGTCAACAGAGAGAAGTCTGTTGTTTCACCAGAAGATCAAGTTATGTTTCAATTAAATATTACAAGGTCAAATGACAAGTTAATAGTATAGGGGAAGAGAAAATCAATTACCCTTATCAGTTTTAGTCCATAGGGGGCAGTGAAGGACCACTGTAGTAATTAACCTTCCCAGCAGAAATCCCTTTGTTGTGCCTTGTTGACACTGATCTCATAGGGGTCATGATCTCATGCCTGACTTACCTCATGCTGTTAAACCAGAGCCGTGAAGCAGTTATCACAAATGTAACACCAGCTGGCAACAACAACAGTGAACCAGAGCAGCCCACTGGCTACAATAAAACCCATGCCAACCACTGCTGCATTGATTACGAAATGTGAGGATGTGATGTACGCAAACAGACATATATGGTTAAGCAATAGTTAGCATACAGATGAGGAGTCACCGTAAAACTATGAACGTTCAACAACAGCTTCACACCGTCCTCAGACAACACTATCCCACCCCATAGCACAGATGCCAGGAATTTCAGATGATCTGTGAGAAATTGTTCAATATCTGGCTTACTCATGGTCAAGGGAATCCCAACAAGATGTTCAGATTATCTGTCATATGTGGCTGCATGTTGATATTAAGATTTTCTCTTCATAATTAGGTAATGTGTATTAAAAGGTATGAAGTAATAAAACACAAAATTTTAGTTTAGGGCAATATTTACTATTGTAGCATTTGTGAGCACAGCATATTGGAATGTTGCGTATCCTGAACAGCTTGTATTACTGGAAAAAGAGGACAGTGGGTCAGAGGCCACGTTGAGACACACGATCATGAACATGCAGAGTTATGAGGTGACATGTTTTCTGAAGGCATTAAAATGTGGCACTTTACTGTAAGCAGACAGTAAATCTCTCATTTCAAGTAATCACCTGTCAGACGGTGAGGGGTGGGGGGGGGGCATTCTTAGAATGTTGTTGGGTTAGAATCACTTATCAGTTAATGCCATCATGTTTTTCTAAACAGGCAAACTAACAAACTAAAAATTCTTGACTTCCAACATTTACCTGTTTGGTGTGAGAAGCACTATGTGAACGTATTTACATTGAAATTTAGAATGTTTAGTTAGTTATTATAATTAACATATACATAATTTGTTATTAATATCTGGTGCAAAATATCTTGAAGAGAATCCCTGCAAATTTAGTTAGTTGGTTTGTGTAAATGTTAATAAAGTAAGGCTCCTCTGTTCTAGTTAGTTTAGTTTAGTTAGTTAATACTAGTCATTACCAAACAATTTGTTATTAATATCTGGTGCAAAATATCTTGGAGCGAATCCATACAAATTTAGTTACTGGTTTGTGCAAATGTTAAATATTAGTAAGTTATTTAATATTCTTAACATCAGCATAATTTGTCATTAATGTCTGGTGCAAAATTTCATGAAGGGAATTTCCACAAGCAAAGTTAGTTGGTTTGTGCAGATGTTAATAAAGTGAGGCTCCTGTGTGCTAGTTAGTTAGTCAGGTAATATCCTTAACATCAACATAATTTGTTATTAATATGTGGTGTATAATGTAATTAAGAGAATTCCCACAAATATAGTTGGTTTGTGCAAATGTTAATAATGTGAGGCTCCTCTGTGCTAGTTAGTAAGTTTAGTTAGTTAGTTAATATCATTAACATATACATAATTTGTTATTAATATCTGGTGCAAAATATCTTGAAGGGAATCCCTGCAATTTAATTATTTGGTGTGTGCAAGTTTTAATAAAGCAAGGTTCTTCTGTGATAATTAATTTAGTAAGTTTAGTTAGTATCATTAATATCAACATAATTTGACGTTAATATCTGGTGCAAAATCTCATGAGGGTATCCCCACAAATTTTGTTATTTGATTTGTGCAAATGTTAATAAAGTGAATCTCCTATGTGCTAGTTAATTGGTTAGTTAGTTAATAGCATTAACATCAACATAAACATATATTTTTTATTAATAGTTGGTGCAAAATTTCATGAAGGAAATTTAGTTAGTTGGTTTAGTTAGTTAATATCCCTAACATCAACATAATTTGTTATTAATATCTGGTGCAAATATAGCTCATGAAGGATATTTCCACACATTTATTTTGTTGGGTTGTGCAGATGTTAATAAAGCAATGACCCTATGTGCTAGTTAGTTAGTTATTATCCTTAACATCAACATAATGTTATTCATATCTGGTGAAAAAATTCATGAAGGGACTACCCACAAATTAATTATTTGGTTTGTGAAAATGTTAATAAAGTGAGGCTCCTCTGTGCTAGTTATAGCTTTAGTTAGTTAGTTTAGTTAGTTAATATCATTAACATCAACATAATTTGTTATCAATATCTGGTGCTAAATTTAATGAAGGGAATCCCCACAAATTTAGTTATTTGGTTTGTGCAAATGTTAATAAAGTGAGGCTCTCCTGTGTTAGTTAGTTTAGTTAGTTAATGTCATTAACATCAACATAATTTGTTATCAATATCTGGTTTTTAATTTAATGAAGATAATTCCCACAAATTTAATTATTTGGTTTGTGCAAATGTCAATAAAGTGAGGCTCCCCTGTGCTAGTTAGTTTTAGTTAGTTAAATTAGTTAATATCATTAACATCAACATAATTTGTTATCAATACCTGGTGCAAAAATTTATGAAGGGAATCCCCAAAAATGTAGTTATTTGGTTTGTGCAAATGGCAATAAAGTGAGGCTCCTCTGTGCTAGTTAGTTTTAGTTAGTTTAATTAGTTAATATCATTAACATCAACATAATTTGTTATCAATATCTGGTGCTAAATTTAATGAAGGGAATCCCCACAAATGTAGTTATTTGGTTTGTGCAAATGCCAATAAAGTGAGGCTCCTCTTGCTAGTTAGATTTAGTTGGTTTAGTTAGTTAATATCATTAACATCAACATAATTTGTTATCAATATCTGGTGCTAAATTTAATGAAGGGAATTCCCACAAATTTAATTATTTGGTTTGTGCAAATGCCAATAAAGTGAGGCTCCCCTGTGCTAGTTAGTTTTAGTTAGTTAGTTAAGTTAGTTAATATCATTAACATCAACATAATTTGTTATCAATACCTGGTGCAAAAATTTATGAAGGGAATCCCCAAAAATGTAGTTATTTGGTTTGTGCAAATGTCAATAAAGTGAGGCTCCTCTGTGCTAGTTAGTTTTAGTTAGTTAGTTTAGTTAGTTAATATCATTAACATCAACATAATTTGTTATCAATATCTGGTGCTAAATTTAATGAAAGGAATCCCCACAAATGTAGTTATTTGGTTTGTGCAAATGTTAATAAAGTGAGGCTCTCCTGTGTTAGTCTAGTTAGTTAGTTAGTTAGTTAAGTTAGTTAATAGCATTAAAATGAACATAATTTATTAATATCTGGTGCAAAATTTCATGAAAGGGAACCCCACAAATTTTGTTAGTTGGTTTGTGGATATGTTAATAAAGTAAATCCCCAATGTGCTTGTTAGTTAGATAATATCATTAATGTCATATTTATTTTTATTTAATATTATTACAACATTTCATGAAGAAAAACCTCACATTTATTTAGCCTATGCGAAATGTGTTACTTACTACTTTTTAGTTACATACTACCTTTAATACAAATATTGTTTTTATTAATAAAAAAAATGGTGCAAGACTTGGTGCAACAGTTTAGAAAGGGAAAGAGGCATTAAACAAGCCTCTCAGAGCTAGTTAGTTAGTTGGTTCACAGACTAAACTTAAATAGCACACACATACATTGGTGAGGGAAAAGATGATTTAATAATATAAACAACTCTCCATACTGTAATTTGTCAGCCTCTGACAGACTAATAAACTTCACACATCACCGCCACATTACACACATTCACACAGACCATTTAAATCCCCACTGGACCTCTGAATGTTCCCCAGTGTTTCACACCAACTAAATCCAACAGCACAGAGAGAAGCACCTGAGTAGACTGCTATCTACATCTGGTTTGATTGGACCTCAAATTTGAAAAACAAAAGCTGAATTGAGGAGATCAGGGTTATCATTTCAACCAGAGAGGAATCAAAGGAATCAACCCAATGATCATAGACGACAGGAAAGAAAACAAAGACGATCGACAGCTGCCAGTTAAAGACACCAGTGTCAAGCTGGCAGGCCAGGATAAAGATCCAGAGGTCCAGCATGGGGTCAAGCCCCAGGAGAAGCAGGTGAATGGAGACGGGCCCTTAAACTCCCCAACCAATGACAAAATGCTCCGAGCCGAGCTGGACTGGGCAGTACCAATGTGTGTGCACCTGCCAATTGAGATTCTGAACCATGAGCAGGCATTTCCCTTCCTGAACACCACACTTGCTGACCTCGGCATCGAAGAGTGAGTTCCGACTTATAGATGCATTTGTATGTACATTTTGGGTGATATATTCCTTTAATGTCTTGATATCTCCATGTGTACTCAGATCAGCGGTCAAGGAGCGTGTGGTGTGGGTGGACACTAAGCGCACCCGGGTGAAGGGGAAGTCTGGGAAACTGAAGGAGAAGGAGGTGACTGTGCTGGAGGTGCGTGTGAAAGCACAACACCCAGGAGAACGTCAATATCAGGAGGTTCTCTACAGCACCGAGTCTCACACCGATCGCTCCTTCTGCAAAAGCGGGGTGGACATTATCCCGTGGAGACACACACAGCCAGGTGGGGATATAGAGGAGCTAAAACAACATTTAACTGGTAAACAACATTCAATTTTACCATCTTTACCTACTTTATCAATATGTTAAATAAAATAAAACTTAAAAAAAAACTCTGCAACACTTTATTTTAAGGTGTCCTTGTTACACATTTGACTTGTACTTACTAATATAATAATAATAATTAATAACCCAGAACTCTAGAATCGCATGATTTAAACTCAACTAGAATCGCATGATTTAAACTGAACTGTAAGTTATAAAGTCAGAATTGTTTGATATAAATTTACAACTGCGAGTTACAAAGTCAGAATTGCATGATACAAACTCAGCTGTGAGTTATAAAGTCGGAATTGCGTGATATCGCCCAGCCCTAGCTGAGATTATATGGCAAAAAAAAAAAAAAAATCACGATAATTTTTTTCATATCAGTCGATATCGATAATTATCACGATAAATGTCAAATCTACAATATTATGCTTACTTTTCTTGCTAGGAGCACTTGTGCAAAGTCAAAATTTTAGGAGCACATTCTAAACAATAATCAAAACTCTTTAAAAATTAGCCTTCCTATTATGAGGTGATATTTGACTCCTCAAAGTGATTTACAGGGGAATTTTGTTTTTTTTTTTACCTTTGTTTTTACCTTTTCATATGTTTAATGAGGCTCAGGGGTGACATGAGTGCAATCAAAATCATAGATTCATGTTGAGATTAATGTTTATTCAAATATAAAATGTTTATTAAAATATAAAATTTTGAATACAGAAATATTAAAGATTTAAATAACTGAACAGATCTGCCAGCAGGTGTCGCCAAGACTCGGATTTATTTACTGAATCACATCATTCTTTTGATTCGTTCGAACGGATGGTTCATTCGGGAATAAAGCAAGTGAATGTCTTTATGAATGGGAAATTGAATCATTTCACTAGATTCGCTTGAAAACGCACGTTTCATTCATAAACGAAACACCGCTGTGTTTGAATGGAGATGCGCGCAGTTGTGACTTGTTTCAGATTACTTTTGACGACGAAATAAAGGAAAATCAGGCAATAGTGTTGTAGTCAGTCAATGTAAGTCACTTAATAATAACTTCTTGTTTATTTAACTGCTGTATTAGATCAATGTCATTTACCAACTCCCTTAAAAATTATTAAAAGCTGTCACTCATCTTAGTTCGCGATATCACAAAGCTCTATTATAATCAACGACACTGTCTATACTGTATAATCAGTCTCTTATTTACACTTTCTCTACACTTTATTTATGAAAGGATTTGTGAGATATGTCTGTGATACAATTACTCAACGTTGCAAAAACACGTAGAAACCTTTGAAGCTCCGCTGAGCGCAAACACAAATATACTGATCAGGTCAGTCGCACATGGTGCACGTACTAATTTTTAGTCGCAAATGCGTGTGAAATGGTTGCACTGTAGAGCCCTGTGGCTGTAAACGAAATACTGCGTGCGGCACCCGGAAGTGCAGGCTGCAAAATGCCTGCGCAGCGTTGTGCATAGTGCGTAAACATTATCGAGCGATTATCGAACTGTCATTATCGTTTTATCGAGGAAAAAAAAATAAAAATCTATATCGTGATAATTATCGTTATCGAATTATCGCCCAGCCCTAATCTCAGCTGCGAGTTATAAAGTCGGAACTGCAAGATTTAAACTCATCTGCGAGTTATAAAGTCGGAATTGCGTGATATAATCTCAGCTGCAGGTTCTAAAGTCGGAACAGCAAGTTATAAACTCATCTGCGAGTTATAAAGTCGGAATTGCGTGATATAATCTCAGCTGCGAGTTTTAAAGTCGGAATTGCATGATATAAACTCAGCTGTGAGTTATAAAGTCGGAATTGCATGATATAAACTCGGCTGTGAGTTATAAATCGGAATTGCGTGATATAATCTCAGCTGTGAGTTATAAAGTCGGAATTGCATGATATAAACTCAGCTGTGAGTTATAAAGTCGGAATTGCGTGATATAATCTCAGCTGCGAGTTATAAAGTCGGAACTGCAAGTTATAAACTCAGCTGTGAGTTATAAAGTCGGAATTGCATGATATAAACTCAGCTGTGAGTTATAAAGTCGGAATTGCGTGATATAATCTCAGCTGCGAGTTTTAAAGTCGGAATTGCGTGATATAATCTCAGCTGCGAGTTTTAAAGTCGGAATTGCATGATATAAACTCAGCTGTGAGTTATAAAGTCGGAATTGCATGATATAATCTCAGCTGTGAGTTATAAAGTCGGAATTGCGTGATATAATCTCAGCTGCGAGTTTTAAAGTCGGAATTGCATGATATAAACTCAGCTGTGAGTTATAAAGTCGGAATTGCATGATATAAACTCAGCTGTGAGTTATAAAGTCTGAATTGCGTGATATAATCTCAGCTGTGAGTTATAAAGTCGGAATTGCGTGATATAATCTCAGCTGCGAGTTTTAAAGTCGGAATTGCATGATATAAACTCAGCTGTGAGTTATAAAGTCGGAATTGCATAATATAATCTCAGCTGTGAGTTATAAAGTCGGAATTGCATGATATAATCTCAGCTGTGAGTTATAAAGTCGGAATTGCGTGATATAATCTCAGCTGTGAGTTATAAAGTCGGAATTGCGTGATATAATCTCAGCTGCGAGTTTTAAAGTCGGAATTGCATGATATAAACTCAGCTGTGAGTTATAAAGTCGGAATTGCATGATATAATCTCAGCTGCGAGTTATAAAGTCGGAATTGCATGATATAAACTCAGCTGTGAGTTATAAAGTCGGAATTGTGTGATATAATCTCAGCTGCAGGTTATAAAGTCAGAATTGCATGATATTAACTTGTGATTGCAAGTTATGAAGTCAGTTACGTGGCAAACTCACATTAGTGATTTATAAAATCAGAATTGCGTGATATAAACTTGCAATTGCGAGTTATGAAGTCAATTGTGGGATAAACTCACAATTGTGAGTTATAAAGTTAGAACTGCATCATATAAACTTGCAACTGTGAGTTACTAAGTCAGAGTTGCGTGATACAAACTCGCTTTTGCGAGTTATAAAATCAATTGCGTGACAAACTCACAATTGTGAGTTATAAAGTCAAAATTGTGTGATATATACTCAATTATGACTTTTCTCAGAATTGCAAATATAAACACAATTGCGAGAATAAAGTCAGAATTGTGAGAAAAAAGCTTGCAATTGCGAGTTAGTATCTCGCAATTCAGACTTTTTTTCTCAGAATTTTGATATACAATTGCGAGTTTTAAAGTTTTGAGGGGGGAAAAGACTGATATGTTCTCAAAATTGACGCTATTGTGTGTTATAAATCAGAATTGCAAAATAGAAAAAAAATCAGAATTGTGAGTTTATATCTGACTTTATAACTCACAATTGTGAGTTTGTATTATGCATCTCTAAGAAAAAAGTCAGAATTGCGAGATACTAACTTGCAATTGCAAAATAACAAGTCACATTAAACTTTTTTTTATTTTTATTGAGTGGCGGAAAGGGGCTTCCATACAAAGTTTATATATATGTACATATATATACAAACATATGAGCTGCAAATAATAGTTTTTAAATCTTCTGAAATGCCCTGTTCCATATATACATGCACTTTACATTGTATATTAAAGTCATAAAGAAACTTAAATTATTGCCTGTTAATCGACAAAATGCAGCTTAACTTGTTTTGAACCTGCAGCATAGAATTAAAGGGGACTTCTTTTATTTTTATTGATTACTATGCTATCATTAAACAAATGTAAAACACAAAACTACTGAAATTAAAACTCATTATAAAAACAAAGATATTAATAAACCCTTTAATAGTATACAAGTAATTCTAAAATAACACTGCAGTAAAATTCTCAAGGTATCTGCATATGCAGCCCAATAAAATGCAACTGCGTGACGTTTTCTGGATTTTACTGTTCAAAGCTTATTAAGATGATGGTATCTGCAGTGGCTTTTGGCTGCTCAGATTGATTTGTTCTGGCATGTGGGTAACAAAGTAATTTCTCAAACAGATTTACTAAATTAAACTAAGTAATAATTTGTCAGCACACATGAAATCTGCAAAATACAAACTGAAAAATCTACATAAACACTGAATAATCAAGAAAGAGTAACCATAAAGACCCGATTTAAATGTAACCAAACAGATTTCACAGTATGCTGTTGCAGACTTTCATTGCACAAATACTTCATCTCCACACTTAATTACAACAGTGAATTTTATCAGCAGTTTTTTCAGTCTGCCAGTTTGCATTAGGCCACAGTGTCAGGGCTTGCAGTAATATAACGCTCCATTCCTGACAGTTAGCTAACAGATGCCACCTGCAGATCAGTGAGGTGAGCTAACATAACGCTCACAGCTGCTGAGTAAGTGCGTTTGGTATTCGCACACTCAGCACTCTGTCCTTTGGGTGTGTTGAGCGTTTGATGTTGGCGCTATTTCTCAACATACCCCTTTTCCAACCTCAAAGGCTTCCGGGTTTGTGTGTAGAATTTGTCGTGGAAATCTGATGCATAGAAAAATATCCTAATACACAAACATGACAAAGAATATTTCTGCTTCCCACCAGAAAATGTACTCCAGCCGGTGGAAATGACTGTGGCTTTGGACACAATGTCAGAGTCCAAGTCCAAATGGCAGAAGACAGAAGAAAAACAAGACTTGCCAATCACAAAGTGAGTGGAAGATGTTTGACAGTGAGGCTAAAGCAATCTAACACCTTTGATGACACAGAAGACTCTTCCAATATCAATTTTTGGGCGTTTTAAACTGGTGCACAACAGTCTAAATTCTAAGCGATATGCTGTAACTAAAGGATTCATTTTACTTATTCTATGTGGCAGTGTAACTAAAGTTTTTTTGCGTAGTATGCTACAAAAAGAGGTTTTAATCTCATGCTACTTTTGTATTTTAGAATATAATTTTTGAATTTTCAGCATACATTTCTTCATCAGGGACAGCTTTACCTACACAGAATGTTAACTATATAAAGTTTCATTACTAACCCCAAACTATTATTTAATAGTTTGGTGTTAGTAAGGTTTTATACAGATTTTATATTTATCAAGGAGAAAAAATAACCAAGTAATAACCAAATAACCAGATTTCTACTTAAAAATAAATGTTTTTCTAAAACCTTCTATTTATCAAGAATCTTGAAAACAAAGTATTTTCTAAAGCAGCAAATCAGCATATTAGAATGATGAAGGATCGTGTGACACTGAAGACTGGGGTAATGATGCTGAATATTCAGCTTTCAGCATCACAAAAATAAATTGCTTAAAATGAAAAAAAAAAAAAAAAAAAAAAAAAAAAAAAACTTTTAACAATGTTACTGTTTTTACTGTATTTTTGATCAGATAAAGGCTTTTTAAAGCCCTAAAAATGTTAAAGACCCCCAAACGTTTGAACAGTAGTGTGTTTTTTGGTTTCATTTGCATGAATGATGCATAAAAGGATGTGTTAAAATGATCCAGGAATGATGTATAAACCCATACTGCAACATAAAACCCTGTACTTATAATCTGCACTTTTCTATAATAATAAAAAACATGCTTTTTCAGAAAGATTGTGTATTCTTCAAGGTTTGTACAGATACTGTACAATGAAATTCCAGGACTTTCAATTAATTTTCAAGCACTACTTTTTTGATTTTCAAGGACTTCAATCAGAGATCTCACTTATGTCTTCTATTTCAAATTCTAAAAAAAGAGAAATATATAAATAAAAATACTAATTAAAAATGGCAAAAATAAAGTGAAGCACATGCAAAGTATTAAAGTACACTACTAAAGATTTAAGTATTACAAAGTCTAGTCTACTACACTTTTATTTTAGTAAAACCATGGTTAATTTTCTTAAGGGATTTGTATTTGTGCATACTTTCACAACTGTTTTCTACTGTTTAAAAAAAAGGTTTGCAAAATCGCTCTGAAATCCTGATATGAAACAAATGATTTATGATCCACGCTATGGAAATCAGATCTAAAGGAACAGATTTGCAAACCCACTCTGAAGTTCCGATCTAAAGCAAATTATTTGCTAACCCGCTCCGAAGTTCCGAGCTAAATCAAAAGATTCGCGAAATCACTCCAAAATCCTGAAATGAAACAAATGATTTGCGATCCACACTACAAAGATCCAATCTAAAGCAAAAGATTTGCGAACCTGCTCCGAAGTTCCGATCTAAAGCTAAAGATTCACAAACCCGCTTCGAAGTTCTGATCTAAAGCAAAAGATTTGCATATCCACTCTAAAAAGTTCTGATCTAAGGCAAAGGATTTGCGAACCTACTCCCAAGTTCTGATCTCAATCCAATGATTTGCGATATGTGATCCGATTAAAGCACTTTTGAAAATGAATGTCTTTTAATTTGATCTACTACACTTTTATTATAGTAAAACCACAGTTCATTTTCTTAAGGGATTTGTGTATACTATTTATTTTTTTCTTTCCACAGCTGTACTGCCTTAATGGTTTGATGTTTTTTACTGTTTAAAAACAAAAAAGACAGAAAAAAGATGCGTGAAATCACTCTGAAATTCTGATATGAAACAAATGATTTGTGATCCGCGCTACAAAGATCTGATCTAAAGCAAAAGATTTGCGAACCCGCTCCCAAGTTCCGATCTGAATCAAATGATTCATATTACATGAAGTTCCAATCTAAATCAAATGATTTGCGATACGTGATCCGATTAGAGAGCTTTGAAACAGTGAATCATTTTGTGATGCAATGGTAACCTATTCCGAATTTTGAAAAGCTCCATTTCACCCATCTCTATACGCTTTTAAAAAACTGTTACCAGTGGTTGAAATTCGAAAATGAATGGCTTTTAAAAAAAAATCTGAAAAAAAAAAACAATTCACAAAATCACTCCAAAATCCTGATATGAAACAGACCATGCTACAAAGTTGCGATGTAAAGCAAATGATTTGCAAACCCGCTCTGAAGTTCAGATCTAAAGCAAAAGATTTGTGAACCTGCTCCAAAATTCCATTGTAAAGCGAATGATTTGTGAACCCACTCCAAAGTTCCGCTCTAAAGCAAATGATTTGCAAACCCGCTCTGAAGTTCCGATCTAAAGCTAAAGATTCATGAACCCCCTACGAAGTTCCAATTTAAAGCAAAAGATTTGTGAACCCCCTACGAAGTTCCAATTTAAAGCAAAAGATTTGTGAACCCACTCCAAAGTTCCAATTTAAAGCAAAAGATTTGTGAACCCCCTACGAAGTTCCAATTTAAAGCAAAAGATTTGTGAACCCACTCCAAAGTTCCAATTTAAAGCAAAAGATTTGTGAACCCACTCCAAAGTTCCAATTTAAAACAAAAAGATTTGTGAACCCGCTCCAAAGTTCCGCTCTAAAGCAAATGATTTGCAAACCCGCTCTGAAGTTCCGATCTAAAGCTAAAGATTCATGAACCCCCTACGAAGTTCCAATCTAAAGCAAAAGATTTGTGAACCCGCTCCAAAGTTCCGATCTAAAGCAAATGATTTGCAAACCTGCTCTGAAGTTCAAATCTAAAGCAAAAGATTTGCGAACCCGTTCCAAAGTTCCAATTTAAATCAAATGATTTGCAAACCCGCTCTGAAGTTCCGATCTGAATCAAATGACTCATATTACGTGAAGTTCCAAATCTGCGATACGTGATCCGATTAGAGAGCTTTGAAACAGTGAATCATTTTGTGATGCAATGGTAACCTATTCCGAATTTTGAAAAGCTCCATTTCACCCATCTCTATACGCTTTTAAAAAACTGTTACCAGTGGTTGAAATTCGAAAATGAATGGCTTTCAAAAAAAAAAAAAAAAATCTGAAAAAACAATTCACAAAATCACTCCAAAATCCTGATATGAAACAAATGATTCACAGACCACACTACAAAGTTGCGATGTAAAGCAAAAGACTTGCAAACCCACTCCGAAGTTCTGATCTAAAGCAAAAGATTTGCGAACCCACTTCAAAGTTCCGCTCTAAAGCGAATGATTTGCAAACCCGCTCTGAAGTTCCGATCTAAAGCAAAAGATGTGAACCTGCTTCAAAGTTCCAATTTAAAGCAAAAAGATTTGCGAACCCGCTCCAAAGTTCCGCTCTAAAGCGAATGATTTGCAAACCCGCTCTGAAGCTCCAATCTAAAGCAAAAGATTTGTGAACCCGTTCCAAAGTTCCAATTTAAAGCAAAAGATTTGCGAACCCACTCCAAAGTTCCACTCTAAAGCGAATGATTTGCAAACCCGCTCTGAAGTTCCGATCTAAAGCAAAAGATTTGTGAACCTGCTCCAAAGTTCCATTTTAAAGCAAAAGATTTGTGAACTCACTCCAAAGTTCTGCTCTAAAGCAAATGATTTGCAAACCTGCTCTGAAGTTCCGATCTAAAGCTAAAGATTCATGAACCCCCTACGAAGTTCCAATCTAAAGCAAAAGATTTGTGAACCCGCTCCAAAGTTCCGATCTAAAGCAAATGATTTGCAAACCTGCTCTGAAGTTCCGATCTAAAGCTAAAGATTCATGAACCCCCTACGAAGTTCCAATTTAAAGCAAGATTTGTGAACCCACTCCAAAGTTCCGATCTAAAGCGAATGATTTGCAAACCCGCTCTGAAGTTCCGATCTAAAGCAAAAGATTTGTGAACCCACTCCAAAGTTCCAATTTAAAGCAAATGATTTGCAAACCCGCTCTGAAGTTCCGATCTAAAGCTAAAGATTCATGAACCCCCTCCGTATTTCCAATCTAAAGCAAAAGATTAGCAAACCCGTTCTGAACTAAAGCAAAGGATCTGTGAACCCGCTTCTAAGTTACGATCTAAAGAAAAAGATTTGGAGTGCTTCAAATCAGTGAATCATTTTGCGACATAATGGTAACTGATCCAGTTTCACTCATCGCTCTGCACTTTCTAAAATCGTTACAAGCTTTGTTGAAATTCGGAAATGAATGGAGTCTTTTAATTTGATGTGGTTTTAGCAAGTGAATCGCTTAAAAATGAATGATCGAAGTCACAAGTTTGAATCAATTAGAGTGGTTCCAGCATAAATGACTCTTCACAACTTTAGCCATATATACACGACACTGTCAGTACTACTACTTGCTTATCTTGATTGTTTTCTGACATAAATTGATATAGGATGAAAAAGGTATGTTTTTTTTTTTTGAATTGCGTGTATTTTGCGTGAAAAGTTATGTGCTTATTGACAAAATTAAACATTTAGATACACTGTCTTTGATACACACTCTGTAATTTCAGCACTTTTCAAGTGCCTCTTCAGAAATATTGCAATTTTCAAGGGACTTCCAAGCCTTAAAAGTCAAATTTAAAGTAGTTCACTATCTGTACATTTTTGTTCCCTTGTCATCCAAGATTTTCATGTCTTTCTTTCTACAGTCATAAGAAAATTATGTTTTTTAAGAAAAACATTTCAGGATTTTTCTCCATATAATGGACTTCTATGGTGCCCCCGAGTTTGAACTTCCAAAATGTAGCTTCAAAGGTCTCTAAACGATCTCAGGCAAGGAAAGAAGGGTCTTAATTAGCAAAACGATCGGTTATTTTACTCAAAAAAAATTTTTTTTTAAATTTATATACTTTTTAACCTCAAATGCCAAATGCTTGTCTTGTCTAGCTCTGTGTGTACTCTGTGTAGAGATTAACAAGTATATAAGTTGTAAATGTTTTTAGAAAATAACCGATCATTTCGCTAGATAAGACCTTTCTTCCTCAGCTGGGATCATTTAGAGCCCTTTGAAGCGCCATTTAAACTGCATTTTGGAAGTTCAAACTCGGGGCACCATAGAAGTCCATTATATGGAGAGAAAAAAAACTATTTCTTTACGACTGAAGACAGACATGAACATCTTGGATGACAAGGGGGTGAGTACATTATCTATAAAGTTTTGTTCTGAAAGTGAACTACTCCTTTAAGCACCTTGTATGAACTCTGATTCTTAAACCAATTCTGGAAAACAGAAAAACAGAAACAACAAATGAATTCATAGAAATATATTTCTTTCACTACAAGGGCAATTCAAAGCTTCACACTCAAATATTAAGCCATAATTTCATGGAATATTCAAAACAGATGGAAAAGCAGAAGATTCATTGAGACTTACAGAAAAAAAATAAATGAAAAAAGACAACTCAATAAAACAAAGTAAAAGTGACAAGAGGCGTAAGTGGACATTGCAATAAATTAAGAGAAAATAGTCTCAAAGGCTCTGCTGCACTACAGAAAGCTGAGAGCATACTCAGCTAACTGAATCAGCCCATTTCTAATAGAATAAAAAAAATCTGTTATCAGTTTGGCTGGCTTTCACAAGAGTGGAAGGCCTTGTGAAAGGGGATACTTAGGATAAGAAATGGGTGCTATGATTGAGTGACAGCCATGGTCATTTTGTTCCTCTGTTCATCTGGAAGTGACATTACCGCACTCTGAAATTCTTGGGTGTGATGCTGTGCTAGACCTCTCAGCAGCATGAGAAGGGCGTTTTGTGTTTCTAAAAAGAATAAATATGCGTGAATATATAAATTACTGTCATTTGTAATGTAAAACAAAAATATTCCAGTCAAATAAACACTTTCTCACCATTATCAACATCCTTCATGCCCAGTAGATGAGCAGCAGCAGATATTATTGGCTTGAGATGACTAACAACCTGGAGTGAGAAATAAAACACAGTCAGTGCATTGATAGGACACAATTTAATAAGGTGCTGTGAGCTGAGCATGCTGGGAGTGAAAATGAGCTTGTACCAGCACAGGGTTGTGTGAGTAGAGGAAGGTCAGACAGCTATAGATGGTTTTGTTCTCCTCCATGTCCTCCTTCAGAGGGAGACAAGCCACAAGAGCAGGAAAGACCTGCGAGAAAAGGGTAAATAGGTATTATAACCCAATACACTTGTCATATCAAACACTTAATAAAAAGAGTAAATGTAATAGTATAGATAAAGGTTCAGATATACTTCAGACAAAATTCAAGAATGAACTGGTGTGACTCGTTTCGAGATTGTTTTGGAAGTTTGAAACCGTTTACCAAAGTAAACGTACTTAATTTCTTCAGCTATAGAAATAAACATGACGCTACTTGACTGGAGTTCAGAATTCAAGAGTTGCAAAAATATCTACATCTCTATGACCAGATGCTTTCCTAACTGCTGTTTTCTCACCGCTGTGTTTATTTTATTATTGAGAGGTTAAGCGTGCAGCACAGTATAACACTGCTTTGGTATATAAAACTTCTTTTTACCATCTATGAATGCAAAAATAATGCAAGTATATTGGGCCTTAAAGAAACGGTTCACCCAAAAATTAAAATGTTCTTAAAATGTACACACCCTTAGGTCATGCAAGACTTTTTGTTTGTTTCTTTATTGCATTACTTGCTTATCAATAGATCCTCTGCAGTTAATGGGTGCTATCAAAATGAGTGTTAAAACAGCTGATAAAAACAAAAACAAAAACTTGCAATTCTGACTTTCTCGTAAATGGGAGTTTATATCTTTATATTTTATACAGTCCAATTTTGAGATTAAAAAAAAAAATCTGTAAGAGATATGTTTTCAGAATTGCGAGTTTATCTCAGAATTCTGACTCGACTTGCAATTTTGAGAAAAACAATCTCAATATGGTGACATGCCAATCAGCTTATCAACTCCAAAGGTTTCCTGAGCCTTCAAAATGGTCTCTCAGTTTGGTTCACTAGGCTAGACAATCATGGGGAAGACTGCTGATCTGACAGTTGTCCAGAAGGCAATCGTTGACACCCTTTACAAGGAGGGTAAGCCACAAACATTCATTGCCAAAGAATCTGGCTGTTCACAGAGTGCTGTATCCAAGCATGTTAACAGAAAGTTGAGTGGAAAGAAAAAGATGCACAACCAACCGAAAGAACTTCAGCCTTGAGAGGCTTGTCAAGCAAAATCGATTCAAGAATTTGGGTGAACTTCACAAGGAATGGACTGAGGCTGGGGTCAAGACATCAAGAGCCACCACACACACACACACGTGTCAGGAATTTGACTACAGTTGTCGTAATCCTCTTGTTAAGCCACTCCTGAACCACAGACAACGTCAGAGGCATCTTACCTGGGCTAAGGAGAAGAGGAAATGGACTGTTGCCCAGTGGTCCAAAGTCCTCTTTCAGATGAGAGCAAGTTTTGTATTTCATTTGGAAACCAAAGTCCAGAGTCTGGAGGAAGGGTGGAGAAGCTCATAGTTGCTTGAAGTCCAGTTTTAAGTTTCCACAGTCTGTGATGAATTGGGGTGCAATGTCATCTCCTGGTGTTGGTCCACTGTGTTTTTTGAAAACCAAAGTCACTGCACCCGTTTACCAAGACATTTTAGATCACTTCATGCTTCCTTCTGCTGACCAGCTTTTTAAAGATGCTGGTTTCATTTTCCAGCAGGATTTGGCACGTGCCCACACTGCCAAAAGTTAGTTAAATGACCATGGTGTTGGTGTGCTTGACTGGCCAGCAAACTCACCAGACCTGAACCCCACAGAGAATCTATGGGGTATTGTCAAGAGGAAAATGAGAAACAAGAGACCAAAAAATGCAGATGAGCTGAAGGCCACTGTCAAAGAAACCTGGGTTTCCATACCACCTCAGCAGTGCCACAGACTGATCACCTCCATGCCACACCGAATTGAGGCAGTAATTAAAGCAAAAGTACAAAAGCTTTATAACTTCAAATTGCGAGTTCATATCACGTAATTCTGAGAAAAAAAAAGTCTGAATTACTAGTTTATATCCTACAATTCTGACATTATAACTTGCAATTGCGAGTTTATGTCACGTAATGTCAAGCTTATATTAAACAAATCTAACAAAAAAGTCTGAATTGGAAGTTCATATCTCAAAATTCTGACTATATAGCTCACAATTGCGAGTTTATATCATGTTATTCTTAGAAAAAAAGTCTGAATTTCAAACTTATATTAAGCAAATCTGAAAAAAGACAATTCTGTCTTTATTGTGAGAAAAAAAGGAGAACTGTGAGATAAAAAGTCGCAATTACCTTTTAATTTTTTTTTTTTTTTATCCATTAATTAACGTCTGGTGAAGCGAAAAGCATGTTTGTGATAAATCCACCAAAACATTTTTTTTTTACTTCAAACCATTGCTTTCAGCTAAAATAAATCCTTTATCCACAATATTGCTTTCTCCAGTGAAAAAGTTGTCATGTCTGAATCAGATGACAGATCAAGCACCATTTAAAAGTGAAACCATCCAAAACAGCTCTCAAAAAAATGTTGGTGGATACTGACAACAGTAGATTGACTTTCATTGGAGGAAGTGTTATTATGGATTTTGTTCAGAAGCGAGAGTTAAATTCATGGATTTGTGTCTTGCAAACACACAGCTTTTCACTTCACAAAATATTAATTTAGTTGTGAAGTCGAGTGGATTATTGTGATATTTTCTCATTCTGATAGCACCCATGCACTGCAAAGAATCTATTAGTGAGCAAGTGATGTAGTGCAACAATTCTCAAAGCTGTTCTGATGAAAAAAACTAACCCATTTACATATTGGATGGTCTGAGTGGGTACATTTAACAAATTTTCCTTTTCTGCTAAACTGTTCTTCAAATATGAACAATAGAAGTAACCTGCTCAAGTGGGACACCCTCAACATGGTTCATGATCATCCTACACAGGGCAGCACAGAGGTTGTCAATCACTCTTAGGTCAGACTCTTTAGAAAGTAGGTTGGAGAAGAGGGAGAGCATCATTGGAAAATCACTGAAGCACAGCGGTTAAGGTTCACAGAGTCGAGGAGATTAGAGAACATGTTAACATGCACACAGGGATCTATGAAGGATACGAGGCAATGATGGGTCCGGCGGCCTGTGCAAGCACTCCCAGTGCAAACACACTGTTATTGCGCACCTCTGCATCACTGTCCCTCACTCCAGCCACAAGCACCGGCAACAGCCGATTGGACAGCCGGCCAGCAACTGCCCTGCCTCCAGTCACACCTGCCAATGAGTGCAATGTTTCTCCAATCGTACCAATAGAGAAAGAGCGGTCTGCCTCCGTGCATGAAGATTTCTAAAAAACAGTGAAGAGTAATGATTGAAATGCTCATGAAATGCAAACCAATAATGGCAATGCATTTAATTTATTAAAAATTGCTTCAATTTTACCAAAAGACAATATGACTGTTATTTTTTATTTAGTACTGACCTGAATAATATATTTTACATGACAGACGTTTATATTACACAAGAGAAAATAACAGTTGAATTTATAAAAATGAACAGTTGAACTGAATTCTGTTCTTCAGCAAAGTCCTTCAGCTCCCACTGATTCTTTATTTTTTAAGCATTTTTGTGTTTTTGAACCCTTTCCAACAATGATTCTATGATTTTGAGACCCATCTTTTCACACTGAGGACAACTGAGGGACTCATATGCAACTATTAATGAAGGTTCAAACGCTCACTGATGCTCCAAAAGGATACACAAATCATTAAGAGCCAGGGGGTAAAAACTTTTGAAACAGAATGAAGATGTCAATTTTTCTTATTTCACCTAAATTTTGTTTCCCAAAAGACAAAATAAGTTACATTTACCCTGATCTTCAAACTCAAAAAGTTTTCACCCCCTGCTTTTAATGCATTGTGTTTCCTTCTGAAGCACGAGTGAGTGTTTGAACCTTAGTTGTCCTGGGTGTGAAAATATGGATCTCAAAATCATAAAGTCATTGTTGGAAAGGGTTCAAATACACAAAAATGCTGAAAAACCAAAGAATCTGTGGGATTTGAAGGACTTTTTCTGAAGAACAGCAGGCAGTTTAACTGTTCATTTTTATAAATTCAATGGTTGAAATAGCCTTTGCATCTCACATGAACAGAGGGACTCATGAACAATTATCACAGTGGATAATTCAGTATTCAGTGTTTCCCCTAGGTTTACAGATTTTTTTTGGGGGGGGGGGGGGGGTACATAACTTTTTTCCCGGTACTTTAGCCTACTTTGTGTAATAACAAAACCATTTATTTTAGTGAAAAAATAAGTCCAAAACTATCTATTTCAACATTTTGAACAAAAGGGCCCTACAATCTTTTGCTTTTTAAAAATTATTTTTTTTTTCTTTTTTTTAGAAATTCTTGTTTAAATTTTTCTGATAATCAACTGAAAGCATAAACATTTATTTATTTTCAATCAAATGATAAATAAACCCTTTTCATTTTTGGCAAACAAACAGAGGTTTACTGTTAAAATCAATACATGGAAGAAAAATTATATTCAGTTAAAAACGTTTCAATAATAATTGTAGTACTTTTTTCTACAATGAAGTGGTTAATCTTGTAATATTTATCTTTTATCATATATATTGTTTTATGTAAATTATTTAAATAGGAATATATAAAAAAACCTACATTATACTGTACAAAAGTAATACAAGACTAATATTGATCTGTTTCATGTTAAACAGTACTTTTATTTTGACAGGTTGCCGTGAAGTTTCTATGTGTATACAGTATGATATGATGCTAGTTTTCTCAAATGAAATGGTAAAATTGGCAAGCAGTGACACTCACAGCAGCTATGGAGATTGAGTTTATCTGTTCATGTGAGATGCAAAGGCCATAAATTACCGGAAGCCTCACGTGTGCTTCAGTATGCTTGTAGTAAAAAAAACGCGTCTCCGCCATTCATACATACAGAGAGGAAAACGGAACATGCAGGATTCAGATTGAAACGGTCTTTTTGCGTTTCTGTTTTCACAGACACTAGTCCATATCGTGATTGGAATTAAGTGACATACCAACTTTTGATTTATTCAACCAAAAATTTAAGAATTCCATGGTATTCCGTGCTATAATAATTTCCATTTATATGAATGGAGTCCGCGATCCAGTCCGTGTTTTCGCGGAAGACAAACTGTAAGCGCACGATCACGTAGAGACAGAAATGACATGCCATCGTGTAAATAAGATAAATAACATACGGCTATTTAGTTTGTTTAATAAAATCCATTGTACCTGTTCCATAGAAAAGATAACCTTAAATTACTTCTATTGTGATCTGGAACTGTATCGAAAATAAAATGAACTTGAAGTTCGGGGGGGGGGGGGGGGGTATTAAAAATAAAGTGTATGTAAACTTTTGAACAGGGTCATTTTGCATGATCCCTCTTATTTTGGTAAGCCAATTAACATTTGGCAGATTCTGCAAGGTGTATGCAAACTTTTGCCTTCAACTATACATCCTTCATCAGTGAACATTGAATTAGACAATGAAAAACTCACAGCTTTGCTTATGATGAGGGGCAGCAAGTCATTAAGGTGAGGGTAGAAAGTTTCAGCTGGTACAGCCGAGGCTAAAACAGGAATCCCTTCTCCGGCAAACTCCTGCAGCATGGCATCAAACTCCGCCTGAGACACAAACGCTCAATTATTCCACTTGGTCACAGTCTTTTTAGGTAAATTGTGTCGTTGCTGGCAGCGAACTGTGACTAAATCATAAAAACTGTGAAATCATCTTAAACACCTGCTGCTCGTCGTCATCTGCTTCATCCCCACCTACATCCTGACACACAGTCTGAGCGAGACAGAAAGAGAAAATAAGATCACAAGCATAAAAAACAACCACCCACCCCCTTATGACTGCAGACTTATGTAACACCTTGAAGTGAGAATAAGCAGCTGAATTCATTTGATTACTTAACACCTATTTTCTTGACACAGTAAAAGCCTTGTGCTTGGCTTAAATGGGTTTTGAGAGGATAAGTGTATGCAGTCTTTATAGGGACAGTTCACCCTTAAATGAAAATTCTGTTATCGTTTAATTCGCCTCAAAATCTGTATGAGTTTCTTTCTTCTGTTAAAGGCAAAAGAAGATATTTTGATGAATAATCGTAACCAAACAGTTGATGGATCCCAGTGACTTCCTTTATTAGGAAAAAACAAACCATGGAAGTCAATGAAAACCATCATCTGTCATTTTAGCTGGTCTAGACAGAAACTTTACAAGGAATTTACAGATTTACGACATTATATCTCGTCAACTGTAGGGCTTGAAGAGTGCTTGAATCCTGACCTTTTTCTTTAGCACATCTTTAATGGTGTTACTTATTTCGGCCAGTATCCCTGGAGCTTGTAGCGCCTCCCCCTGACAGGATTTGATGACAGCATTCATGGACTCTAGTATGGCCATCACCACTTGTCTCTCACGGTCCTGTCTCACCGCCTCCAGAAAACAAGGCAAAACCACCTGCAACAGCTTATGCAGAGCTGGAGAGATATAAAGAGACATACAGGATCTGATCAAAGGATTCAGGATCATTAAAAACCACAAGTTCTTTAACCTTCACACTAATTGCAGCTCATTTAACTAAAGGAGGAAGGGAAACGATAAAGAGCGAATGAACGAATGAATGACTGAATGGCAGGGGCCGAAAGGCATCAATGAAAGCAGAGTTAAAAGTTAATCTTCTTGTCAAATGAAGCTGCTTCTAATTCTTCCTGGGAGACGTCAATAATGAGACAGAGAATGGATGAAAGGAAGCAGAGAGTGACGCGAATATAAAAGAGTGTTTGCGAAAAACCAGAGAGATACAGACGAGTACTAGAGGTGGGTGATTTGAGCAAAATTAATAGCAACAAAATTTTTTTTGACAAAATAGTTATTTTGCTTTGGAAATTCCTTAATGTTTCATCAATTAAAAATAAGCATTACTACATATGCAAATAATTAGTAATTCTATCTCATTTAAATGTTTCTTTTTTTGAAACTTGATTGACACTAACCAAAATATATTATTTAATTCCAATGACAGTTATTTATATTATAAATTGATATTTTAATGGAGAAATGGTAATATCTGTAATTTTCTAGACATTACATATTAGTAAAGTTCAGGGATGTAACGGTATTATCAATACTGTGGTGTCGTGATAGCAAAAGTCTTTCAGGCAAAAAAGTGTAGTTTTTAAATTATATTTAAACTTCTTATTCTTACATAAAATGTACTAAACAGGCCAAACTAGCATTAGAATGCAATTTCATTAAAGCACAGATGGAAAAAATTCAAAGATATGCTTTTTGTTGTAGGTGTTAAATAATAGTGCAAATACCCGTAATTTGATAAGTGCAAATGTTAATAAATCACGTTGCGTGATTCATTTTAATACTCTTCTCCCATCTTGTAAAAACGAAACTCCTACAAATTCATATTCAAGAAGGCCAGGCACAAAAATATCTGCGTCCATGTCTTTTCAGCGGATTAACATTAATACTTACTTGATTAATTATTATTAACTGTTAATTTCTAATCACGATTGATTATTTATGAAAATTTAAAATAAAAATAAGCAAATAATACTGGAAACCCGTATGTGCAACAGTTAAAAGTGTAGACTATACAGGGCTTGCAAAATCTATTGTGTTTTCCAGTCGGGCAACCAAAATGCTCTACTGGACTGCCCGATGGGCTATCTTAAAGTAGAGGGCTCCTGCGAGTCCTTAAAAACTCCTCAATTTAGTTGTATCAAATTTAAGGCCATAAAAAGGTGTAAATATGTTAAACAGTAAAAGAAGAGGCTTAAGTATAATTTTAAGAGGTCTTACAGTTGGGGACGGAAAGACGAGAATCGCGATAGGGCTGGATAAAACTTTAAAAGGCAATGATGTCACTGAATAAATATGCACGCTGCACATTTCAAAGTTAAAATGCAGCACTGATGTCTTTATATGAATGTTTCTGAAGGGAACCAACTGTCCTCAGAAACGCCTCATTGGCATTTTCATTTCATGCCTGGTGAAACAGCGTTAATGCTGCTTTGTGTACAGCCGTTACTAGGGAAACCGTAATATTTCAACGCTCATAAAGTGCCACCTCGTGACAGAGAATTAATTTGCACGTCCAAATTTTCAGCTGTTTTTAGTCAGATTGTTGCAAATATCGACCTATGTTTTTATGCAGCAAACACAGAGTTGTAAATGTGAAAGAATGTGCTTTCTAAAAATCTAAACAATTAAGACAGTTATATTTATGTTTTAAATAAATATAATACATTATATACTTGATTTATCTCTTTTAATGGTATAAAGGCTGAATTGCCATTGTATAAGATTTTTTGTTTTTGTGAAAACCTGTATCTGAACTGTAAATCATGTCATTGTATGGCTTAATGTTACCGTACATTGTCCAACCCCACTCAGACTGTTCATTTTAGTTGTGCAGCTCTTAAAAGGATCATAAATTGCCTTAAATTGATATTTAAAAATTCTGCATACACTGTAAATAGTCAAATAAAATTAATTCCTTGATATTTGTGTATTGAAAGTATTTTTGATTGACATTTAGACTCCTATCTAATTTTCTATATTCAAAAAAATAACAATAATTTGGGCTAGTTAAATTAATTTTCGGGCTACCTAAATCTGAAGTGTACCTGCCCGAAGGGCTACCAGAGATTTAGAAATTTTGCGAGCCCTGCTATAGTTTTAGCATCACTGAGGTACGAACCATACAGCAGAATCTCTACTAGCTGACACATTTCTATCATCACACAGTATGCTGTCATACACCCAGACCTATTGTGCAGTTAGTGTGAATGTACCCTGGTGGTTGGCCTCCGTTGGGTTTTCTTTCCATACTTTGTGCTGAGCTCGGCAGAAATGGCCCATGGCGCCAAAGGCAGCTCTCCTCACATCCTCATGTGGGAACTGATGGATTCACATTCACAAAAGAGCACAAACATTATTAACACATCAGCATTACACACCAGCACCCATGAAACCACACAAAGCACCAGTCACTCACATCACGGAGCTCATACACCTGCTGGAAGCTAGACTCCAGGAAGGGCTGAAACGCCACTCTGAGAAACAGAAATATATTTTTATATAAAATATTATTAGCCAGTTTATTAAAAGATTAGTTCACTCCAGAATTTAAATTCTGATCATTTAATCACCCCAATGTCATCCAAGATGTTCGTGTCTTTCTTTCTTCAGTTGAAAAGAAATGAAGGTTAAGGATGACATTTTAGGATTTTTCTCCATATAGTGGACTTTAAAGGGATAGTTTGAGCATTTAAGACAAAGTTGTATGCAATCCTTATCAGCACTATAGTGTATACACACTGACCCACACTGCGTTCACCTCCCTGGTCAGAGTTCTGGCCGCTGGAAGTTTTTCAAGAAAGTAGTCACGGTTAGTTTCCGGGGCCTCAAAACTGTGCGTTTTTACGTGAAAAAAAGATATGTGTTTCAAAGCTTGATTAATTTACATCACAAAAAACACTCCTAACAAAAATCATACCTCAGTTTTAATCGGCACTATATTCTTTCCGTTTCCATCAATCCGCGCTGCTGTCAGTTCGCACGTTCCGATCAGCTGTTGATAGCGCGACTCGCTGACAACATGTCTGACTACGAAACTTCTGATGATGAAACCAATTTTAGCACAATGTCAGACAGAACAGACGATATATATATATATTTATATTAGACCTCGTTTCACGTGATTTCCACAGGAGTCTAAACATCAGATTGTTTACTGTACAGTTTAGACATGAGATCTCCAGTCCTCGTGAGCTACTGTCTTGCTGGTTTTAGTTTTTCTCTGATGCAACACACCTGACTCAAATCAACGGGTTATTAGCAGGCTTGTACAGATAGTCTCATTTGAGAAAGGTGTCCTGTCATAGGAAAACATCGCGCTGCAGGAATGTAGCTCACGATGACCGGAGTTGGAGATACCTGGTTTAGACCTACCTGTATGTATGTGACTTCAAGCACACTTATAAACACGATGATACCGACACACGTTCCGCATAGTTACAGACAATAACAAATATAGCAAAGCATCATATTTTGTTGTGTTATATAGATTCAATTAAATTCATTAGTTATGACATTTGCCGATTTTCTCACCACATAGACAGTCGATTATTGTCGATGCCATCACTGCCCCGGTTAGAATATTCTCAGTGTAACGTTAGCCTAAAAACCGCCGTTAGCTTCAAAATAAACCTGTCGTATGCGACATAAAGTTAGTAAATAGAGCTTACCCGTGGTACTGGTACAGCAGAACTCTTTAAAATCCATTTTTTGATTTTTCCTCCTTAGTTGGGGATGTAATCGTCTTCGCTGAAGTGAGCACTGCACACACGAAAATCCTTGATACTGGATATTTTAGCTCCCGCAGAGTAGCCGATGGCAACCAGCCAAAGCTGTCTCATAACTATATCAGAAACAGGAAAACGATGGAATCTGAACGGCGATCCCTGCACATTCTTGTGGTTACAACCTGGGAATTTACAAGTTCGCACCATTGTTAATTTTCTACTTTTTACGTCGTTGTCATTCGAGTGTGTAATGGAACAGCTGATCGGAACGTGCGAACTGACAGCAGCGCGGATTGATGGAAACGGAAAGAATATAGTGCCGATTAAAACTGAGGTATGATTTTTGTCAGGAGTGTTTTTTGTGATGTAAATTAATCAAGCTTTGAAACGCATATCTTTTTTTCACGTAAAAACGCACAGTTTTGAGGCCCCAGAAACTAACCGTGACTACTTTCTTGAAAAACTTCCAGCGGCCAGAACTCTGACCAGGGAGGTGAACGCAGTGTGGGTCAGTGTGTATACACTATAGTGCTGATAAGGATTGCATACAACTTTATGTCTTAAATGCTCGAACTATCCCTTTAATGGGGATCAGTAGGTTGAAGGTCCAAATTGCAGTTTCCTTGCAGCTTCAAAGGATCACAAATGCTCGTCTTGCACTAGCTCTACATCCACGACTTTACACATTATGCAAACATATTGGTAAGGTCGCACATAACATGGGCACTGCAGCAACAAAGCAAATGAGCAAAGAAAGTCAAATGCCCTTTACAAAAAAAAGTAGGAATGCACTGAATGTTCGGCACCCAAAATTATTGGCCGAAAATAGCAAAAAAAGGCACGCACTAATATAGCAAACATGCGGGCAGTGTGGAAGCATTTAAAACTGTCCAGGAAAAAAAAAAAACGCAAAAACCATTATAAGCACCGACAGAATAGGGTAGTTGTTGCTGGTTACTTTATCATGACTGAAACCATGAAATGGCCTTAAAAAATAAAAATGGCAAAAATCATGATTAACAAAAACATGAAAAAACTTTTTTGTTAATCGGCCTTCGGCCCAGTGTGTAATTTTGTTAGGCTTCAGCTTCGGCTTGGAATTTTCATTTCGGTGGATCCCTATATAAAAGTCAAATGCCCTTTACAAAAAAAGGTAAAACAACAATGTCGGGCAATTTTGAAGTTTCACCCTACCTTTTTGAACTGAAGTTAATAGGTGAAGAACTAAGTAAGTGTGAACTTTCCGGCATGATTATGTAATAGTCGTAGATGTGCATCATAGAGATGCAAGACGAGCATTTGTGGTTAAAAAGAATATAATTTTTTTTTGTTGTTGTTAGAAAATGATAAATCGTTTCGAGACCCTTACTCCTCGGCTGGGATCATTTAGAGACCTTTGAAGCTGCATTGAAACTGCAATTTGGAGCTTTAACCCGCTAATCCATATTGAAGTCCACTATATGGAGAAAAATCCTGAAACCTTTTCCTCAAAAACCTTCATTTCTTTTTAACTGAAGAAAAACAAATGGGAAAGACATGGGGGGGTATATGAGTAAATTATCAGGAAATTTATCAAAAACTTCTAGCTCAACATTATATCCTGCACAAAAATACATAATTATTTAAGAGTACTTTGTTATAAAGGCTGTCTTTGATGCAGTCAAACCAGTCTAAGAAACTGAGCGTTAAACTACTGTTAAAAAATCTGGGGTTTGAACGATTTTTTTTAATAATTTGGAAAGAAATCTCTTATGCTCACCATTTACAATAATACAGAAAATACGGTAATGTTGTGAAATATTACTACAACTTAAAACAGTTTTCAATTTTAGTATTCTTAAAATGTAATGTATTCCTGTGATGGCAAAGCTGAATTTTCACCAGACATTACTCTAATCTTTAATGTCACATGATCCTTCAGAAATCATTCTAATATGCTGATTTGCTGCTTAAAAAAACATTTCTTGTTATTAATCAATCAATTTATCCTTGCTGGATAAAAGTACGAATTTCTTTGAAATACAAAAATCCACTAAACCTAGACTAGTCACTGTAGCGTATCTACACTTAACAAGCCTCTAGTTTGTAAATGCAAATGCATCAGCATTCATGCAATATGTAAAACATGCTTCATTACCCTGTGTTGAAGGCGATTTCACCCAAAGCATCACAAGCATCTTCTTTCTCATCTATGTAAGCATTTTCCACACTGAATCTGTGAGAACGGAAGGAATCCTGATTAGAGCTCTTACATAAGAAAAAACTAAAGAGACAGATGAAAGAGAGAATCAGATCCATACCCTGCAACATCTCTGTCATCAACCTCAGTCTCTCCCTCTTCATCCAAAATAGCATCGCCCTCTTCACCTTCTTCATCAGCATCATCATCATCCAGGAGCACAAACTGTTTATCTTCCCCTAAATGAGCCTGTGGAGTAGACAAGTATATTACAATACCTTTCATGTTGGATGGTGCACAGATGATATGAGAGAAAAGTCCTTACTGACCGTCACACCCTCCGTGGATCTGAGTGACAGCAACATCACG
>NC_133384.1:14506910-14538725 GCF_049309525.1 Garra rufa
TCTTGACATTTCAGTCTGACCTGGAGGTGTTCAGAAAACTGTCCGAGGGCAAAGAGTGCTGCGCTACGGACCACCTGGTTATTGTCCGATAGACTGCGACACACTGTTTGAAGCATGGATGACAACATCCTAACACATACACAAAGGTATAGCATTGAACGGGCTGTGTTTTCATGCATTTGGAAATTCTACACTATGCATTTGTGTAGAAATCTACAGCTGAAAGTTGAAAGTCAATAGTTTACATACACCTTGCAAAAGCTGCAAAATGTTAATTGTTTTACCAAAATAAAAGGGTCATATCTTACAAAATGCATGTTATTTTTTGTTTAGTACTGACCTGAGTAAGATACTTCACATGAAAGACATTTACATATAGTCCACACGAGAAAATAAAAGTTCTGTGAAGCCTAGTTCAAAAGTTTACATACGCTTGATTCTTAATACTGTGCTGTTACCTGAATGATCCACAGCTGTTTTTTTTTTATTAGGGCCCGAGCACCGATGGTGTGAGGACCCTATTGGATCTGCTCCGTTTCTTATTATTATTCTTCTTCTCCGGAATGAATCGCATTTTTGAGGCCCTAAACATACCCGAAAACTCATGAAACTTTGCACACACATCAAACCTGGCGAAAATGTACGTCTGATATGGGTTTCAGAGATGGGTGTGGCAAAATGGCTCGATAGCGCCACCTTTACACGTTCCGCGGTGTGCGCTTTCAGCTGTGATTCACATACATGCACGAAAATCGGTACACTCATGTAACTTACCAATACCTACAAAAAAGCCTCTTGGGATAAAATCCGAAACCCAACAGGAAGTCGGTTATTATTAATTTTCTCAGCAAAATTTGTGTCATTTTTGCCATTTTCAGGCGTCATACTTGAACGAACTCCTCCTAGAGATTTATACGGATCAACGCCAAATTTGGTGAATCTAATCTAAAGCCCTTTGTGACGTTAAATTGCGAAGATCTAGAGTTTTCATCGGAGGGCGTGTCCGTGGCGGCCTGGCAAATTTCGATGTTTCGCCATGAAAAAGGATGTTGCTATAACTCAGGCATAAAATGTCCGATCTGCCCCAAACTTCACATGTGTGATAACACTCCTGACCTGATGACATCTACATGCCCATATTCAGTTATAGTCATAGCGCCACCTGCAGGTAACAGGAAGTGACATGCTGTACTCTACAACCAACTCCTCCTAGAGATTTATACACATCAACACCAAAATTGGTCAGTCTAATATAAAGGCATTAGTGATGTTAAATTGTGAAGATCTTGAGTTTTCGTTGAAGGGCGTGTCCGTGGCGGCTTGACAAATTTTGAGGTCTCGCCATGGATATAAAACTTGTTATAACTCAGCCATAAAATGTCCGATTTGCCTCAAACTTCACATGTTCGATTAAAGTCCTGGCCTGAAAACATCTGAAAGCCAATATTCTGTTATAATCACAGCGCCACCTGTTGGTAACAGGAAATGACTTGTAGCAAACTCCTCCTACAGATTAAATGATATCAACAGTAAATTTGGTCAGTCTGATCTAGAGGTCTTAGAGATGTTAAATTGTGAAGATCTTGAGTTTCGGTTAAAGGGCGTGTCTGTGGCGGCCTGACAAATTTTGATGTTTCGCCATGGATATAGAAGTTGTCATAACTCAGCCATAAAATGTCCGATCTGCCTCAAACTTCACAGGTTTGGTAAGAGTCCTGGCCTGAAGACCCCTAAAGGCCAATATTCAGATATTATCATAGCGCCACCTGTTGGCAGCAATATATATCATATCTTTCACTAACTCAAACATACCAAAATCAATCTGCACCAAACTTCATATGTTTGATAATAGTGCTGGCCTGAACACATCTACATGCCAATAATCAGTGATAGGCATAGCGCCACCAGCTGGCAGCTGGAAATTTGGCACATTTAAGTGACTTATGACATTTCTCCTATATTTACTGTATTAAAAGCATACTGCCCACCGTTTGCTGTTTTCCTAAAGCCACTGGTCGGCGGTGAGCCCGGGTGCGAGGGCCCGTTCATCGCTGCTTGCAGCTTTAATTTTTTTTTTGTGATAGTTGTTCATTAGTCCCTTGTTTGTCCCGAACCGTTAAACTGCCTGCTGTTCTCAGAAAAATCCTTCAGGTCTTACAAATTCTTTGGTTTTTCAGCTTTTTTTGTGAATTTGAACCCTTTCCAACAATGACTGTATGATTCTTAGATCCATCTTATCACACCAAGGACAACTGAGGGACTCATATGCAACTATTACAGAAGGTTCAAGTGCTCACTGATGCTTCCAAAGGAAGAATTGTGCATTAAGAGATGGGGGTAAAAACTTTTGAATTTGAAAATCAGGGTAAATTTAACTTATTTTGTCCTCTGGGAAACATGTTAGTATCTTATGTGGCTTCTGAATAGCAGTACTAAATAAAAAAAATATATGATATTTAAAAATAAGAAAAATGTACACATCTTCATTCAGTTCAAAAGTTTACACCCCTCGGCTCTTAATGCATTTTTTTTTTCTGAAGCATCAGTGAGCATTTGAACCTTCTGTAATAGTTCTATATGAATCCCTCAGTTGTCCTCAGTTTTGAAAAGATGGATCTCAAAATCACAGTCATTTTCGAAAGGGTTTAAATACACAAAAATGCTGGAAAACCAAAGAATTTGTGGGAGCTGAAAGATTTTTTCTAAAGAACAGCAGGCAGTTTAACTGTTCAGAACAAACAAGGGACTCATGAACAACTATCACTAAAAAAAAAGAAAAAAGAAAAAAAACAGCTGTGGATCATTCAGGTAACAATAGAGTATTAAGAATCAAGTGTACGTAAAATTTTGAACGGGGTCACTTTTATAATTTCAACTATTATTTTCACTTATGGACTAGATATAAATGTCTTTTATGTGGAATATCTTATTCAGGTCAGTACCAAATAAAAAAAAAATAACATTGTTTTGGTAAAATAGTTAACATTTTGCAGATTCTGCAAGGTGTATGTAAACTTTTGACTTCAACTGTATGTATAATTGCAAAGTATAGCCTACTTGGTGCGGATGTGATCCGCACAGCCCTCGGCCAGCACAGCCACACACATGAGACCTCCTTTACGCTCATATGGGTTCTCGCTTGACAAACAAGCCTGAGTGAAAGGCATCTGCAGGATACAAAAACCACAGACATTTTAATACCATCACTCTGCCACTGGAATGTTTTAGTCTACTTTTCCTACTACTGCCAAGTTTTACAATAAGTGTTTTTGATTACCAACCAGCTGGTGGAAGAGTTTTTCAGGTGGCATATGAAGAGCCATGGTGTCAATGACCTGCAGAGGAACACATATCATATCAAATCATATATTACATTGCGAGAGGGTAAGATGGCTACATGGAGAATGAGCAAAAAAAGACCAACCTGAACAGCAAAGTGCTTCGGATTCTCACTGTCATCCTCAGTGTCATTTTCCGCATCCTCGGGGTCTTCTTCTCCAGGAGGGGGTGCTGCACTCAAGATTGGAAACACTACTTGTAGGATCGGCTGTAGGAGTTTATGCTTTAATACAGCCTAGAGAACAGATAAAAAAAAAAGTATTAGTATTAATAATTTTAATCATTTTGTTTGTGAAAATCACATAGTCGAATGATATGGATCTCAAAATCATACAGTCTCTGTTGGAAAGGGTTTGAATATTTTTATAAATTAAACTTTTTTTAAATTAAACTATATTTTCTCTTGTGGACTATGTGTAAACATCTTTTATGTGAAATATCTTATTCAGGTCAGTACTATATTAAAAAATGACATGCCGGTAAAACAAAAGCTGAAATCCCTGAAATGTTTAAAACCAAATCAAAATTAATACAGTTTTGTGCTTTAGAAGAAAAAGCAAAGATGAGGAAAGAGAGTTACCTTGCTTTTAAGTCTGATGAGAACAGCGATACATGACAGAGCCTTCACACGAATAGCATTACTAAGGGAGACGTCTGCACTGATCTAGAAGAACCAAAACAAACTTTGTTATGCAATAACTCCAAATCAACATAATCCCTTTTGAGATGTGCAGACAAACCTCCAGGCAAAACCGGACAATCTCTGCAATGTGAGGGACAACAATGGACACCTCGCTTTCCATCAGCTCATCAAAAACTTCCATTGCCTCGCTGGCTTGATCCTTAAAAGAACAAAAACCAAACACTAGAATTTACAAGATAAAAGGACAGATTAAATGATGGTCATAGAGACTCGTAATGGCAAATAGATCAATCAAGTACTGCAACTCTCACAGCATTTACCACATCATTGAGGATCATAATGAAAACCGTAATTGGAGCATTAGCATACGAACACAGCAAGACTGTATCAAAGTGTCCTCACCTGGTCTGCCTGAATGAGGTGTTTAAGAGCAACGAGCAGTTTGGGGATCAGAGATCGCATCAGGTTCTAAAATAGAGAAAAACGTTTTGAACATGCTGGCTGAGGGAATTAAACACTAAATCTTTTATTCAAAGGCCAATTAGAACAGTCAGAAGAAGCAGAACAGACCATCTCCTCTGTGCCGGTGTAGGCCGTGATGGCGGTAAGAGTGAGAATGCAGTAATACAGAGCCGTGGGGTTGTTCAGGTCTTGGAGAACAGTCCCAAACAGCTGGAGAAGTTGCTTGTAGTGGGGCTTGAAAGGCTCTGGGTTTGATCCCACCACCTTGCTAAGCAATAACAGACCCACCTAAAACAGCATTTAAAGTAGATATGTGAGAACAGACAGCGTAATACTTAAAAGAAGTTCAAATGATCTCCATCATGTGCTGATTAACGGTTTATATGGTTAACGGTTTTTAATAATAATAAATAGCTATACATTAATACATAAAAATAAAAAATGTAATATACTGATACATTTGTTATAATATAATTTAATATATTTATTATAAATGTATCTGCTTTTTAATTGGTAATTAAAATATGAATGGATTTACAACCAAAATCAATTATCAGTTATAAACACATTCATTATTAATAAATATTATTCAAGTCGTTTTAGTCACTAACAAAATGTTTAAAAAGCACCACATTTTTGGATATGACACCATTAATATCCCATAGTGGAACAGTTCTTCTTTTTGACAAATTAACTGGGGTTACCTGTCTATCCTGTGGGTTATTACTTTTAGTAGACTGATTTAACAGGGCAAGAAGAGCAGGCCAGCGGTCTGGCGTCTCATGTTTCACCAGGACGGCGCTCAGCTGAGAAAGAGCGTGGCGAACTGTGTGCCTGAGAAATGGAAATAAAATAAATTTTTTTTAAAAAACCTGAAGTAAAATACATATACCATAGTTTTTAGCAGTATTGAGGAAACTTACACTTACAAAACTTACAAAATTACAATATTGCATTACTCCCTAAAAATGTAACTAATTCTGTTACTTAGTTACTTTTTATGGAAAGTAATGCATTATGTTACTTTTGCATTACATTTTAAACCTGGGCAAGGCTTGCTTGTTTGATTTTAATATAAAAAGTTTTATTTTTGGCAAATGCACAAGCCATTTCACACCAAAAGTGACATGAATACACCTCGGGCTGAAGGAAAAGTAAATTCACGTCTGTAAAGTAGGATGCAGGAGAAAGTTCAACATTCTTCAATAAGAAAAAAAAAAAGAATGACAAATGTTAGTTTATGTAAATAGATTTTTGCTTTTTATTATAATTGAATTGAATTATCAAAAGTTAGCAGCAAAGACATTGATTAATAAAACTGGATTAAACATATACAGTATATTTGTGTTAACATATGCGACCCTGGACCACAAAACCAGTCTTGAGTAAGCACAGGTATATTTGTAGCAATAGCCAAAAATACATTGTATGGGTCAAAACGATCCATTTTTCTTTTATGCGAAAAATCATTAAGATATTAAGTAAAGATCATGTTCTATAAAGATATTTTGAAAATTTACTACCATAAATATATCAAAACTTTATTTTTGATTAGTAATATGTATTTGGACAACTCTAAAGGTGATTTTCTCAATATTTAGATTTTTTTTTGCAACCTCAGATTCCAGATTTTTTAATAGCTGTATCTCAGCCAAATATTTTCCTATCCCAACAAGCAATCAATGGAAAGCTCTTTTATTCAGATGATGTATAAATCTAAAAAATTATCATTTCAACTGGTTTTGTGGGCAAGGGTCACAAATTTTATCACTCTACCATGGCACAGCCAGACTTACTCAGTTTCTTGTTGTAGAGCCTGCAACACCACTGCTTTCAGACTGAGGAAGCGGGATGAAAACAATTGGTCGCAAATCAGCAAATGTACAGCAGAAAATAAATGCAATTATTCTTATTATTTGCTTTATTTAAGTAACAACTCCCAAACCTTTCTCTGTGGTCTGGACTTATTTTCTTCCAATGTTTTCTGACTCTCATCCTGAGCATGACTGCAGCCGACTGACGGACCTGAAACAAGAATAAAAGGCTTAAATATAGAACTAGAACTCTGAAAACTAACATAACGTCTGAAATGAATGACAGTACCTGTGGGTTCTGGGATCCAGTCATAACCGCACATAAAGCAGGGATGATAGCTGGATCTTTAAATGCTTGTTTCAATTCAGCTGTGGCCTAATACAAGACATTACATTCCTTAAATTGAATTATCGTTGTAAAAATCCACAAACAATAATAATACTGACTAGAACATTAAAGACACGTTTTGATTACAGCTATAAGCTGAAAACACCCTCTTACTTACACAATCAATATTAAATGCATTCAATAAATCAGCATGACAGTTTCATATATGAAGTATATAACTTACCTGCTGAATGACAGCGTTGTCCGGCTCTGTCAGTCGCGCCAGGATGCGTTCGAGCTCTTCAGACATGATTTTCACCGTTTAATGTTAAACCGTTATTTATTCAAAATTATCAAATAAACTACAACGGCCAAAAGACCAAACCTGATGACAGTCAAACAACAAGCGGACAGTATTTAGACAAGATTTGGATCAGATGAAACTCGTAAAAATATTAGATATCGATGTCGGTGTAATATAAATAACGTTAAACTCTTGGGCAAATATTGCACTTCATATGACTTCCTAAAGTTACCACGCGGGATGGAAGGAGAAAACGCCGCATGAGTTGGATGTTAAAGGGACCACAGCCCAATAAAAACGAACATGTGATTCTGAGAGACGATATGAGCACTACAACAACAACAGCGCCAGCTGTGGTTATGGAGGTAGAAATTCACTGTGTATGAAACAAACAGTTTTTGTGTCATTCAAGCAGCAAAGTCTCTAAAGTTGTTCGTATTTTGTTTCTGTTCGAAGTGGATCATGTTGAGGCAGATGCTTGCTAGAGAAGACGAAGTGCTAATGGACTATTTGCATTTGAATATTCATTAAAAAGAGATGTTCTGCAGATCTATTACCATTTATGCAAATCAAAACTGCACTACAGAAAAAAACAAGCCTGTAATAAGCTTGCTTCTGCTTGCTTTAAACACTTAAAATGAGGCTAGTTGACTTGCTTTTGCATGAAATGAGTCAATAATTTATAAAGCCACAATAGATAGACAGACAGATGATAGATATATATAGATAGATAGATAGATAGATAGATAGATAGATAGATAGATAGATAGATAGATAGATAGATAGATAGATAGATAGATAGATAGATAGATAGATAGATAGATGTCCTTAAAGATGAGTTAAAACACCATAATCTTGTCTAACTTGGTGGTAAACAAGTGCATAAGGCAGATGCATTGCTGCCACCCGTTCACACCTTTTCCCCATATAAACAGATCCGTGGGCTCTCCAATCACTCCATGATCATCTCATATTTTCACCTCATACAGAAATATTTCCATTCTAATGCAGCAGACTGGGTGGACTACAAACACACCTATTCAGGTGGTAATTTTAAGGCAAACCTGCTTAGGCCATTCAAACAGTCCTGCCAGTAAATGGCTAGGAGTGATACATTCCATAGTCCACAAACATTTTCAAAGTTGAAAGCTTTGGATTGTCACACTTATAGGGTTCTAAAACTTGTTTTAGGATTAATCATGCTAATCTAAAGAAACGATTGTGAGCTTGCAATTGCCCTAAAAGAAACTGTGGTAAACATTCTAAAACAGACAATAGATTAGAGACATAGGCACTGCACTAATTATAAGCCTATGTTTGAAAACATAGCCTATTTTTAGGCTTAAAATGTTAAAAAATATATTTCTAAATTCTAAAATCATATGGGTTAATTGAAATAACCTATAATCACAAGTACTTGATTTAAAACTATTTTTCATGGACTGTTTTAATATGTTAAAGTAAGTTTTTTTCTTAATCTTAATATTTAAGATTAATAGTTCTCTGTTTTATAATTGTATATGTTAAATGATTTAGTTAAAACCTAAATAAAAACTTTAAAAAAGTTTAAGACATAAAATAATTATTATTAATTTTAGCATCATCTTCTTTAAAAGAATACTTTTTTAAAGACATATAAACGTTGTGAATATATATATATATATTTTTCAGCGTCATTTATTTAATGTGTAGGCTAAACAATAGTGTAAAACCTAAAACGCTACATAAATATATGTAAATGTGATATGTGTGAGTATCTGGTCAAGGTAAATGTCTAATGAGGGTGTGGTTGCAGCTCTCAGAAGTTGCACCTGATTGGTCCGAGCATTTCCTTGCAATTGCGCCCCACCCACGCCCGCTCACCTGGCTTTATAAATCAGCTTCTCCACGCGTTTCCAACAGGTCATGTCAACGGGTCGTTTTTGCGGTACTATGAGGAGAAGAGTTGTTATCCGTTTTCTAGGATAGTCGAGCCCTTTGGGTTTTTGCGGTCGGGTGTTGTTAATTAGTCCATTATTTGATCCAACTCTGCACATTTTTGCTTTCTGCTCTTCGTTTATCTGACGACGGAATGGCGGATTGGAAGATGCCAGTAAGTTACAACTTCAACCCATCTTATCATGCGTATGCATACGGCCTCATGTACCCGCAAGTGTCTGAGCACGGCCACCCGAATCTGAGCTGGCCCGAGGCCGCGTACACTCACTCAGGCGGGGTCACGGCCACCTATTACTCCGCTCAAACCGCACAGCAGTCGCCACCCTGGAGCCCGGAGAACGGCAGTGCCAGCACCTACGGCCAGTATCCCAGCCACGCACAGAACGGACGGCTCTTCCTCTCCTATAATAAAACTGAGCCCAATCCGAAGGGGAAAGATGCAGAGCAGGCCGGCAGCGATACGCCCAGTGATTCAGAGGCCCATACACCAGGTAACCCTCCTCTGACCTCAAAGCATCACTAAATGGTTAAAACCATTTAATCTCAAATGATCCCCTGACAAGGAGCTACTTATAATTTTAGTTTAACCATTAGAAGCTATTTAAGTTGTGAATGTGATTATTAAAAAAAAAAAAAAAAAAAATTTACTGGGTGCGTTACATTAGAAAATACTAATATGTGACCCTGGACCACAAAACTTACGCAGCACAGGTATATTTGTAACATTGGGCAAAAATTTAATGCATGCACTGTATGGGTCAAAATTATTTATTTTTCCTTTTTATGCCAAAATCCGTTGGATATTAAGTAAAGGTCATGTTGCATGAAGGTATTTTGTAAACTTCCCAATCAAACGATCAATCATTTATATCAATTTAATTGGATTGATAATATGCATTGCTAAGAACTTTAATTTGGACAACTTTTAAAGACAATTTTCTCAATATTTTGATATTTTTGTACCCTCAGATTCCAGATTTTCAAGTAGTTGCGTCTCATCTTAATATTGTCCTTTCCAAACGAAAAACATCAATGGAGCGCTTATTTAAAAAGACCCTTATGACTGGTTTTGTGATCCAGGATCACATAATTAATCTATTAGTTTTATAAGGAACTACTTTTTGCTTCTAAATTTCACATTTAATTAAATTTGAATCAAACTGTTCCCTTGTGAGGTTTAGTGAAAATTTGAGTAAATTGTTTCCTGTGTATTTTATGGATGGCCCAAAAAAACCAAATTTCTCTCTTTTTATTTTAAACAATGGGTATAAGTTGGGTAGTTTTAAAATGTAAAGTTATAATTCATAAAATGTTGGCTAAAATATTATTGTATGTTAATGAATGAATGTAGACTTAAAGTCTATGATATCTAATGTGCTAATATTTAGAATTTTGTCTTAAATACGAGTTGACGCTTTATTTTGTAGTAATAGGTTTTTGTCATGTTTATTAAGTACTTTTTAGTATGCCGGTTTAAATTTCAGGTAGTTATCAGCACTGCAACTTGATGTACAAATATTCAAATATCAAACATTTTCTGTAACAAATCTAATACTCTGCCATGTTTAATTTGTAGATTCCTGGAGCTCGGGCAGCAGTCGTGAGGGGACCGCTCTGACCAACCTCAACATTCCGTCCTGGGGAGATCGGGACTATGAAACGGACAGTGGCAGTCCTGATAGTGGAGAACAGATTTCAAACTCTGTCTCAGTGGCAAAAGAGGAGCCAGTGAGTCTGAATCTGGGAGTGGAATCCTTGCCTCCACTGCCGGCACTGACCATGTCTCCAGCCCGACCCACAACCCAGACTCGCAAGACCCGGGCTGCCTTTTCTGAGGAGCAGATGAATGCTCTCATCCACCGGTTCAATATCCAGAGGTACCTCACGCCTGCTGAGATGAAGACGCTTGCTGGAGCAACAGGACTAACTTACAAACAGGTTAGTGGCTATAAAGACAATGTTGAAATGGTTAAAGTTTTAGTAGATTGTCATGATGATCTTTATTTCTTTCCAAAGGTGAAAACGTGGTTCCAAAACCGTAGGATGAAACTCAAGAGGCATCAAAGAGATAGTAGCTGGATGACGGAAAGATATGTTGTCAATGGCGTACCCAGCACACCAGCTCCTCATTCTCAAGTAAGTGTAGTTCCAAACCATGTCGTCCCAAGTATTAAGTGTCTACATTGTTGCTGGTTCTGTCTTGATTGTAGCAGAACTGATCAGTGTGGACATAGAGCAAGTTATCATCCACAAAGGAGGCATTTCAGTAGTCTGGATAATGTCTTAAAGGCACGATGATACAAATCCATGTTTGGTTGGGTTTGTGTGTTGCGTTTAAGCTAAAAAGCACATTCTAACATCCCATCGCTCTTAGTTTCAGACTGAAACCCCTCGAGCAACGCAAGACCCCTACAGTAACCCTCAGGTGAGGGAGTCCATGTTCAAGAGGAGTCCTCCACAAACACCCTTCTACCCCAGCTATCCACAGGCACGCTCTCCTACCCAGGCCACCGCAAGACCCCCGGGAAACTGGCCTCTGCCCCCAGCTGTGACGCACTACGAGTTCCCCAACCCTACTAGCTACATGCAAGCCTGTGATGGCAGCAATGTGGCGAACAAAGACGGCAACCCTACTCAAATGCCATCTATGGCTACTGCCACTCAGTGGACAACAAAAGGAATGACTTTGCTGTGAGTCCAGCTGCTAGTGTATATTCACATTCAGCCCTGTGGCCTTATGCGTTCACTGCATTTGTAAATATTTTTAATTTTGGCAACAATCTGTCATATTTTTAGGCAGCGAGGTTATGGGTTGCCAGTTGGGGCCAAATGAGACCTGTCTCAGGATTTTGTTTTTTGTAAAGTTTGCCTTTTTTTAAAAAGAACTTGGCATGTTTTATACCGGATATCTATTTTTATAACTTCATTGTACCTTTCAGAGTATTTAATATCTTGATCCTTTGCTCTTCCAGGTGGGTTTTTCTTTTTCTTTTTTTGATTTTAGTCAGGACAAGTTGATTTCTTTGAGTTACATGAATTTGTATATATGCAAGGCACTGCTCTAGATCTGATGTCCAACGGGAGAAGGTTGTCTGTACTGCACTGTGTTTTTGTTCTATGTATCAATTTCCCTGCGTTTAACTGCTTCTGTGTATGTGATCTGTGCTACATTTTGTGCGTTTTCTTAGAGAAAATTCTTGCTCACCTGTACCTGGTCTGTACTAATGCAGCAAAACATTGTAATTGCCACTCATTTAACCTTGTGCTTGCAGAGTACTCCTGCCCACACAAAGGCTTCATTTAGACCCGGTCCAGCAATAAATTTTATCTGACGTTCAACTTGGTGCTTTTATTTTTATTTTTTTCCTTAACCAGCATGCACTTCTGTCTTCAAGTGTTATTTGCCATTATTGGCTTTTAACCTTGCTTTTTAATGTTTCGCTCTTCTGTTGCAGCTGTGTTAAACTGCTTAATTTTCACACATTAATCTACACCCCATACACTAATGACAAGGCAAATAATAGGTTTCTAAAAACTTAGCAAATTTATGTGGTGTGGGGTATACTTGTGCAACAAAACGTAATCTCATAGCTTCATAAAATTACCATTCAAACACTGATATTAGATGGACTACGCCAGGTCAAAGAGCTCTCGGATTACATCAAAACAATCTTAATTTGTGTTACGGGTTTGGAACAACATGAGGGTGAGAAATGTGGTTTTTTTTTTTTTTTTTTTTTTTTTTTTTTAAAACTACCCCTTTAATGCACATCTAGTTTGACGCAGACTGTAAGAAAAAATGCTGACATGTCTTCACTTTCTTTCATGGTGGAAAAATGAAGCCAAAAAACCCCTGATATGGCTATCACAAAAACCAGTCGTAAGTAGCAATAGCCAACAATACATTTTGTAGGCCTGTGGGTCAAAATTGTTTCTTATGCCAAAACTCATTAGGATATTAAGTAAAGGTCTTGTTCCATGAAGATATTTTGTAAATTTCCTACAGTAGATCTATAGTAATTGATATATTGATTAGTAATCTGCATTGCTAAGAACTTCATTTGGACAACTTTAAAGCTGATTTTCTCAACATTTAGATTTTATTTTATTTTTTTGCACTCTCAGATTCCAGATTTCAAATAGTTGCATCTCGGCCAAATATTGTCCTATCCTTACATCAATGGAAAGCTTATTTACTTTGCTTTCAGACGATGTATAAATAAAATTTAAATTTGTGGGCCAGGGTCACGTGTGTATATATATATATATATTGCCTGAATGTGTGAAGTACGTGCATTTCATCTGCCCTGTTGATGTTATAACAAGCGTAACAACTTAAGTTGAGTGACTGGTTTAATTATTCTATCTCTAAATTTTCTGAGGCCCTAAGCAGGTGCTTATTGGTAAAGTTCACCCCTTCCTGTGGATCACATTATAGTGGGTACAGCTTGTTACTTTCTACTATATTTTTGATCAAATAAATGCAGCCTTGGTAAAAGTGACTTCTTTCAAGTCAAGTCACCTTTATTTATATAGCGCTTTTAACAATACAGATTGTGTCAAAGCAACTGCACAGTATTTAAACAGAACAATAGTGTGTAAGTAACGCATTATTGTAAATAGTCAATTTTCAGTTAAAGGCAGTTCATCAATGAATTCAGTGATGTGATATCGTCAGTTCAGTTCAAAAAGTATACGATATCGCTGGAAAGTGTCCCCAACTAAGCAAGCCAGAGGCGACAGCGGCAAGGAACCAAAACTCCACAGGTGACAGAAATGGAGAAAAAAAACCTTGGGAGAAACCAGGCTCAGTCGGGGGACCAGTTCTCCTCTGGCCAGACATTTCAAAAACTTAAAAAACCTTACCAACCCCAAACTTTTGAACAGTATTGTGTAAGAACATGCCTTGTGAAAGTATTAAACCCCTTCATTTTTTCAGGATCTCCATACACCATAATGTGAAAGCAAAACAGAACTGTCACAACTTAAATGTATTAAAATAAAATTAAAACATGAAATAAGTACATTGCATAAATATTCATACCCTTTTGCTGTATTTAGCTGAATCACCTTTACAGCCTCAAGTCTTTTTGGGTATGGTGTGACAAGCAATTACCTGCCATGCTTCATCTCACCTCTTCACCGCTCAAGTTCTGTTCAGCTTGGATGGGGGCACGCGCACATTTCCAGGTTTCTCAAGAAATTTAATTGGGTTCAATCCCAGGCTCTAACTGGGCCACTCAAGGACATTCAGAGAGTTGTCTATAAGCCAATCTTACTGTGTGCTTAGGGTCATTGTCCTGTTGGAAGGTGAACCTTCTGCTCAGTCTGAGGTTCTGAATGCTTTTTATTAAGGCTATCTCTATATTTTGCTGTGCTGAGCTTTCCTTCTACTCTGACAAGTCTTTCAGTCCCTGGCACTAAAAAACAGCCCCACAGCATGAGGCTTCTACCAGCACACTTTACTTTTGGGATGCTACTCTGCAGGTGTTGAGCAGTGCCTGGTTTCCTTCAAATATGATGCTTGGAATTGAAGTTTCTCACAGTCTGATCGTCCTTTAGGTGCAAATTACAAGTGTTTTCATGTGTCTTCATTGAGGAGGGGGATTGAGTCTTGCCACACCACCATAAAGACCAGATTGGTGGAGTGTTGCAGTGTGGTTTGTCCTTCTGTAGGTTTCTCCTATCTCCACATATGATCATGGAGCTCAACTACCGAGTGACCATCAGCTTCTTGGTCACCAGTCTTACCAAAGCCCTTCTCCAACAGTTGCTTAGTTTGGCCAGGAAGCCAGCTCTTAGAAGAGTCCAGGTTGTTCCAAACTTCTTCCATTAAAGGTAACAGAGACTACATGCTTCTGTGACCTTCAATGCTTTCCCAGATCTGTGCCTTGATGCAATCCTGTCTCTGAGCTGGACCTTAGGGTTTGGATTTTGCTCTGATATGCATTTTCAGCTGTTAGACCTTTAATTAAGACATGTGCCTTTCCAAATCATTCCCGTTCAATTGAATTTGCCGTAGGTTAACTTGACTTGAAGTGTAGTAACATCTACAAGCAACATGAGTGCTCCTTAGCTAAATTTCAAGTGTCCCAGATAAGGGTATGAATACTTATGCAATGGAATCGATTAAGTTTTTTTATTTGTAATAAATGTGCAAAGATGTTAAAACCTGTTTTTTGCTTAGCCATTATGGTGTAGGGAGTGAAGATTGATGTGGAAAAAGTAATTTAAAGCAGGTTAGCATAAGGCAGCAACATAAAACATGAAAGGAATGAAGGGGTATGAATACTATTGCATTGTTGCATTCACCCACATTTATTTCTCTTACCGTAACAAAAGTGACTTTATTGAAAACAGTATATTTACATTTCAACAGATCACAGTTGATGGCGACTTTAGAGCATGGTATTGCTTCCACAAATCAATTCTTCATTTCTTCAACTCGCTTGTGTTAAACCTTGCCTTCAAAATGACTCATTTGGTCAAAATATGTATACTGCACCCTTCACAAACAATTTGACACATCTCTTTACCTCAAAGATTATAATATCCTTCCATATAACCAACATCCACCTGTAATCATCCTGTAAACCCACCTACAGTACATATAAGTGCTTTATCTCCTCAATGGTTTTATGAAACAATAGATAAGTATGAAGGCCTCTGATTCTTTCCCCTTATGTTTTGAAACTGACATTTAATCATTTTAGTCATATTCACTATATTAACAAAACAAAACTTTCAAGTCTTGTATACTTGGTAAGCAACATTTGCAGTATGAAAAGCTTTCCCATTCAGCACAAACAATCCAAAATGACTCAAATACATCTGTATTTGATGTGCATATAATCTAGCAACTATATATATATATATATCTATGTGAATTAAGTATCAGGGTGTTGGTGAGCAAAACAAAATATTAAATTAGTCTTTAGTCAGTCACATTGTCTGTTCCCTATTCCTTTTAAGATTGGCATCAGAAACAGCTTTGATAGTTTGATACTTCAGCAACACAAAACCTGCACATGCAGGGTTCCATGAGGACCTGGTCCATGAGTCTCTTCCCCATTTGAGGGGCCCAGCTTGAGAGGAAACAAACTCAGTCCATCTTAAGGCTACGGTAGATGTAACGAATAAAAGCCAGAGAAGCCCAGAAGGAGACCGTTCCCAGCATGAGTGAGAAAACAAACGCGGTGAGCAAGGAATATCCGAAGAATTCAACGCTCTGTACAAGGCCGCTCATGTTGGAGCGATTGTGGTAGTAGAAGAGAGAGTAAACAAATATAAAGATGCCAGTGGAGCCTGTGCTAAGAACACTTCTCCACCACCAGCGGTAGTCCTCGCCCGAGAGCAGGAAGTAGGTGAGAGCCACAGAGATGCAGGCGCCCACCGAGAGCAGGATGGCAAACACGCACAACAGGATGCCGTAGAGTGTGTAGTGTTCACGACCCCACGCGGTGGCAAAGATGTAGTACAGTTCTACTGAGATGGCACTGCAATGTCAAGAGGAAAAAAAAATGTGAAAGGTCATAAAGAGTGATATGGTAGTATCATTTTACATAAAAGAAATAGTAATAAAAAAATAAACAACATTGTACTTATATAATGTATGTGACCCTGGACGTAGCACAGATATATTTGTAGCAATAGCCAAAAATGCATTGTATGGGTCAAAATGATCTATTTTTCTTTTGTGCCAAAATCATTCGGATATATAGTAAAGATCATGTTCCATGAAGATATTTTTGTGAATTTCCTACAGTAAATATATCCTAACTTAATTTTTGATTTGTAATATGCATTGCTAAGAACTTAATCTGGACATCATAAAAGGCAATTTTTTTAGTATTTACATTTCATCAATCTTAACAATTCAGCTTATATGTCCTTAATATCCTTAACACAATAACAATTCTATCCTTATTAAGCTTTTAGATGATGCATAAATCTCAATAAAAAGACCCATATGACTGGTTTTGTTTTGTGGTCCAGGGTCACATATTCTAAAAAGTAAAAAAACATTTTTAAATATTATATTATATATAAAAGCATATAGCAAGGGCACACTGTGTGGGTCTAAAATGTTGAATAATACAATATAATATAACACAATATAATGTAGTATAATATAATATAATATAACATTATATAATATAATGTAATATAATAAATAATATAATATAAAATAAATCACTTCTTTTTTTATATAATTAAAAAATATTTTCTATTATTTCTAATATTATATATGGGAATGTTTTTATTTATTATTTATATAAATATTATATATCATATTTACTTGCATCAAATATTCATTCTATATATAATATATACATCATTTTTAATATATTACCATGTTTTAAAAATGTCGAATTCTAAATAAAAATTCAATATATAATATCATATCATATATCATATATCATATACGATTGTAAAAATGTTTTCTATTATTTCTAATATTATATATGGGAATGTTTTTATTTATTATTTATATAAATATTATATACCATATTCACTTGCATAATGTTTCAAAAACATTTTCTTATGAAATATATATTATATATAAATATTATTTTATCTATACAACATTTTTAATATATCATGTTTTAAAAATGTCTTATTTTGATGTATAAATCTCAACTTCAAAATAATGGACCCTTATGACTGGTTTTGTGATCCAGGGTCTCATATTCTAAAATAAAACATAAAAAAATATTATGTTATATATAAAAGTATATAGCAGGGGCACACTGTATATATTATATAATATAATATAATATACAAAAGTTTTATATCATTTCTAATATTTTTATTTATTTATAATAAATATATAATTATATAAAAATATTATTTATATAATTTTTACTTGCATAATGTTTTAAAAACCTTTTCTTATAAAATGTATAAATATTATATGTAAAACATTTTTTTATATTTTACCATGTCTTACAATATCTTATTTTATAATATTTACTATTACATATAAAAAAGCATTTTCATATTATATTGTATTATATTACCATGTTTTCTTCCATACATAATTTTCAAAACTCTTCTCATATTATATATACAATATTACATTAAATATGGTATTATTTTAATATTCTATTTTCATTGCATAAAAGAAAAGATTCCATAGTCTGTAAACCTTTCGTAGAGATTCATAGCTTTTACCTGAAAGGCAGGAAGCCTCCGATGGCCATGTGCACGGCTGTGTGTTTGTACCAGGGCTGCTGGGGGATCTGGCGAGGTATGTTACGTGTGCGACACGGGGCCTGAAAGTTGCCTGCTCTGTTCTTTCCAACAATTCCACCAATGACAGTGAGAGGGAAACCCACCAGCACCCAGGCACCAAGCAGCAGAAGCACAGTGGTGGCAGGCAGGGCCTGAGTCGATCCACTCCACCAGTGAACAGAGTTCACCACACTCCAGGTGAAAAAAAGAGGGGCTAAACACATTAGAGAGCGAGAAATAGAAACGAGAAAGACAAAGAGAACAATGGTGAGTGGGCGAAATGTCAGTTACATCTACTTATGAATGATGAGCTATATTTGGAATAAATTACTAGCACACTTCAAAGTAACTACAATGAGTAGTACCCCGAAAATGGGTATTCATATTGAGCACACTGAATTTCATCTATAAGACCAGATGTAGAAGACTGTTGTCTCTCACCAGAGAAGAGTGCAGAGGTAAGGATAATATTCCAGACCCAGCGCTGGCCCTGAATCTGTGTGTAGAAGCTGCAGGAACAGTAACCTGACACACAACTGGTCAGAGCATACAATACAATCGCTGCAGAGTTTATGGCGCCATGGCGATGGACGTTAAACATCCCCAGCAGTGCCATGACAATGATTCCTAAAGAAACCAGGAAAGAGGATCCAAAAGGTCAGTGGGTTACCTGAAGATCATGTTCTTCCTGTATCCATCTGCAACTCTTTTCTCATTTTAATCCCAAATCTAAGATACTTCTCCCTCTCAGTTCAAATATTTAAGCATTTCATTGCTAAAATTATTTTAGACAAAATATTGCAAAATCATGTAAGCAAATATCAAAAGAAGTAATATTTTAGTAGTAGTAGTTCACTTTCAGAACAAAAATTGTCATCCAAGATGTTCATGTCTTTCTTTCTTCAGTCGTAAGGAAATTATGTTTTTTGACGAAAACATTTCAGGATTTCTCTCCATATAATGGACTTCTATGGTGCCCCAGAGTTTGAACTTACAAAATGCAGCTTCAAAAGGCTCTAAACGATCACAGCCGAGGAAAGAAAGGTCTTATCTAGAAAAATGATTGGTTATTTTCTTAAAAATTACAATTTATATACTTTTTAACCTCAAATGCTCATCTTGTCTAGCTCTGTGTGTACTCTGTGAAGAGATTAAAAAGTATATAAATTGTAAATGTTTTTAGAAAATAACCGATCGTTTCGCTAGATAAGGCCCTTCTTCCTCGGCTGGGATCATTTAGAGCCCTTTGAAGCTGCATTTAAACTGCATATTGGAAGTTCAAACTCGGGGGCACCATAGAAGTCCATTATATGGAGAGAAATCCTGAAATGTTTTCCTCAAAAAACACAATTTCTTTACGACTGAAGAAAGAAAGACATGGATCTTGGATGACAAGTGGGTGAGTGCATTATCTGTAAATTTTTGTTCTGAAAGTGAACTACTCTTTTAATGTAAAATTTTAAATGATTACAAATTCATTAATATGAATAATAATTCAATCCCTGTTTTAGTATTATATCACTATATTATTCATGAGTTTATTTATGTATTGGATATATGTGACCCTGGACCACAAAACCAGTCTTAAGTCGCTGGGGTATATTTGTAGCAATAGCTAAAAATACAATGTATGGGTCAAAATGATTGATTTTTCTTTTATGCCAAAATCATTAAGAAATTAAGTATGGATAATGTTCCATGAAGATATTTGTGGCTTTCCTACTATAAATATATCAAAACATATTTTTTGATTAGTAATATGCATTGCTAAGATCTTCATTTGCACAGCTTTAAAAGCGATTTTCTCAATATTTAGATTTGTTTGGCACCCTCAGATTCTAGATTTTCAAATAGTTGTGTCTCGGCCAAATATTGTCCTATCCTAACAAACCATAAATCAATGGAAGCTTATTTGTTTAGCTTTCATTTATTCAATTTTGGACCTTTATGACTGGTTTTGTGGTCCAGGGTCATAAATATATTTCTATAATGTAGTATGTCACACCTGTGGCCAGGGTCAGAAACTGCGCCCCGACCCCTAATACGGCACACAGGAGGCTCTTATATGGTGGGAAGCGAAAGACATCCGTGTGGATGATTTTCCATCCGTTATCCCCCTGATCCAGGTCATCACAGCTGCCATCTTCCTCCACATTATACCTGTACAAACATACAGTGACAGTGTTTGATTAGACCGCTGCTGTGCTGAGCCTTCCTCTTCCCAATATAGATAATTTAATGTAAAAAACATACTGTTTACTTAATTGCTTTCACCTTACTATGATACATTAAATAAAAAAATACAGAATATAAAAGGCAACAGTTATACAACCATTCAAAAGTTTAGGGGCAGTAAGATTTTTCAAAAATTAATTATTTTGCTAATAATAATAAAACATAAATAAATAATTATCATGAAGTAGAAGCCAAATAAATGTTTCTTAAGCACCAAATCAGCATATTAGATTTCTGAAAAATCATATGACCAGTGGAGTAATGGCTGCAAAAAGTTTAGCTTTTCCATCACAGAGAGAAATCACATTGTAAAAATGTATGGATAACAGCTATTTTAAATCATGATAATATTTCACAATATTACTGTTTTTTAATTGAATAAATGCTGTTTTTTGAGCATTAGAAACCTCTTTACACACACACACACACACACACACACACACACACACACACACACACACACACACACACACACACACACACACACACACACACACACACACACACACACACACACACACACACACACACACAAATCAAATCAAACCTTTGAACAGTAGTGTATATCTACACACTGTGATATATTCTCTGCTCTTTGTTTACATTTTACTGTAATTCTTGAGACTCCATTCCCTTCAAGAAAAACTGCTTGAAAATTAACTCAAGAGTGTACTAATGTAGCATTTCATTCAGCTATAGACGTCAGTACATTAACTTAAACCTCAATACATTAAGGCACAATGTCCTGGCAACTTGTTTGTGTGCACATGTTGCTCAGGGAACAACAGAGACACTTTAACATGAGCTCCCTGGTGTACTTCATGTACTACTAATTGAATGTGTAATATACACGTAACATAGTATTTACAATTTAAACAAACAGAACACGTGATCAGCTTTGATTTCCACCTTTAAGGTGATTCTTAATTGAAGCTTTTAGAAATTCAAAGCTCAGTAAATTATATAATATTAACAAATCATAATTTTGCAAAAAGTATTCCTACCAAGAACAATGACTAAAAATCTAACTAGTAGAAACATTATATTAGTGCCCACACCAACATGCACTGGTGAGATAGTTTGCTGCCTGTCACTTTAAATGCTCAAGTGGATTCTGATTGGCTGTCAATGTTTTTATTGTTCATCAGCTGGACAAAACTGTTCTTAAAGTGATTCCAATGTTATTACTCCTGTATGGCTTTATCATTAAAATGTGGACAGCCCTATTCTCACAGAATTAGAATATTCATTAAAAATGTATAGTTACAGTTATAGTCATCACCTTTGGTGAAAACAGCCTTAAAGGGATAGCTCACCTATAAATTAAAATTCTGTCATTAATTACTCACACTCATGACGTTACAAACTTGTACAAACCTTCATTCATCTCCAGAAAGCAAATTAAGATATTTTGGATGAAATCCGAGAGATTTCTGACCCTGCATCAATAGCAACTACCATGTTCAAGGCCCAAAAAGGCAGTAAGGATATTGTTAAAATAGTCCATGTGACATCAGTGGGTCAACCGCAATTTTCAAACACTTTTTCAAACATTCTCAAACACATTTTGTGTGCAAAGAAAACAAAAATAATGAATTTCTTCTCTTTTTCAACGTGGTAGTTGCGCTGCTGTCTATACAGGGTCAGAAAACTCTCGGATTTTATCAAAAATATCTTAATTTGTCTTTCGAAGATAGACAAAGGTCTTAAAGGATTTGGAGAGACATGAGGGTGAGTAAGTAATCCCAGAATTGTTTATTTTTGGGTAAACTGAACCGTGATTTCGGACATATCCTCACCTGGCAAAGTCGTTCTTCAGCACCCTCATGAGGATGATGATGACGAAGCCCAGTAGCAGTACCACCAGCACTAGTGAGTTGATGATGGACAACCAGTGGATTTCTAGAGTCTTAGGAAAGAAGGAATAGTCTCTAAGGCGCTCCGCCCTGCGTGACTGGGGCAACGTGCTCTCAAACCAGCGCACGCTGTAGGTGTGAGTGATCGTCAGACCACCGCTGCTGACACCATGGCCTGTCCCTCCCCCACCTTCCTCTAATGGCTCCGGCTTCACGTCCTTCACGGACACATTGGCGAAGATCACAGAGTCACCGTTGTACTCTATATTGAAGTCCAAGTGTGTCCACAACCCCACCTGTTGTACAAAAATAGAGGATGAAGCTGGGTTACTATAGATAACTTAAACCATAAAATGGTTAATTAGAAATTAAAATGTAAAAATAATAAAACCTATAAATATATATAAAAAAAGGTTAATAAAAATTACAAAACACAAAATATTAAAACTAAACTAATATAATATACAGTAACAATACATTGTATGAGTTAAAATTATGGATTTTTCATGTATGCCAAAAATCTTTAGTATATTAAGTAAATATCATGTTCCATGAAGATATTGTTTTAAAATTCCTACTGTAAATATATCAAAACCTTATTTTTGATAAGTAATATGCATTGCTAAGAACTTAATTTGGACAACTTTAATGGCGATTTTCTCAATATTTAGATTTTCTTTGCTCCCTCAGATTCCAGATTTTCAAATAATGTACATATTTAGTATTTTACTATCTCTAATTCAAAAGTTTGGGATTGGTAAGAATTTTTACTTCTTTTGAAATAATGTCTCTTATGCTCACCAAAATTTATCAGATCCAAAATACAGTAAAACAGTAATATTGTTAATTATTATTACAATTTAAAAATAACTGTTTTCTATTTCAATATATTTTTGACAAAAAAAAAAAATCAATTTCTGTGATGCAAAGATGAAGTCATGCTAATATGATGATTTTGCTCTTGAGAAACATTTATCATTATCAATGTTGAAAACTTTGCTTTTGCTTTTTTTATGATTTTTTTAAATGAAAACCGTGATACATTTTTTCTAGTGGTGGGCCGTTATCGACGTTAACGTGCTGCGTTAACGTGAGACTCTTATCGGGCGATAAAAAAAATATCGCCGTTAATCTATTCTCAAAGTTGGGTTGGGAGCTGGGTCTAAACTACGCAAGATATGATGACTTTCACCTTGATATTTTAGCGCGGATGACGTATACCTAGTCGAATTGCACTGTAGGGGGCGAGAACGAGTCTTCAACTTCTGTGAAATTACCACATCAAATGAGACGTGCTGACATTGATGCAGTTATGAAGCCGCTTCAGGGCAGGTGCGTTGCTAGACCCTTTTTACTGGGGCACGTGAGTTATAATTTACTTTGATAATCCCGAAATAAAGACATTAAACTATATGCAACAACTGAATTGACGCTTCTAAAAGCAACGCAGTTTAATCGAAGACTATGCACGCAGAAATCCATGCCCGTGCGCGTCTGTGTATTTACCGGCAACACGCACGTCGTGCAGCCTTTTGCGCACAAGTACTTGGTTACACAAGTTTGTATAGGTAATTATGTTGTAAATGCAATTGTCAAGCAGTTTGTGATGCATTTTGGAAACAGAAGATGAGCGCCTGATCTAATGCGCCACCTGGCCCGTTCTCGAAGACTTACTTTTAGTCATTATTTGGGTAGCACACATATTCTGAATGCCTTCAGCAGAATTCAAATTAGCCATTTTAACCTAGATTAATCTAGATTAATTCCAAGATTTAATCTAGATTAATCTAGATTAAAAAAATCTATGCCCACCCCTAATTTTTTCATAAAATTCTTTGATGAACAGCAAGTTCAAAAGAACAGAATTTCTTAGAAACTGAATTAATGCATTTACTATCACTTTACATCAATTTTAAGCATTCTTGCTAAATTAAAGTCATAATTTCTTTCAAAAAGAAAAAAAAATCATACTGACATCAAACTTTTGAACAGTAGTTATAAATGTATGCATCAAATATTTTAATATTTAAAAAAAAGATTTGGTTAAACACCCTTGTTTTGATATATTCTTCTCTAATGTAATGAAATTCACGAATTTATATTTGTGCCAAAATGTCTAAACATGTTTGTGTGACTTTAAAAAGACCTTGTGGCTGTGAGGCAGGAATCCACTCTCTTCCATGTATCCCACGAACCCCCAGATGGGGATGTCATCTAGGACGAACTCAAAGTAATACAGCTCCTCAATCGCCTCTCGCAACTGATCCACCTGTTTTTCAAAAATATGTAAAGTGTGAGACACCAAAAACAATTCCTTTCCCCTACGTCTCTGCCGCTTCCTGTTTCACTACATGAAAATGTTTTAAATCCTGCCTGAGGAGATTTGACGTCCTACAGAGTTGAGTACCAACCCCCTAACACACCCTTCACTATCATTCTCAAATGAACCAGAAAACCTTGACTAGCTGGTTCAGCTATGTTTGATTAGAGCTGGAGCAGGATGGAGAATTTCTGCCATAAATGCAAACAGTTCACATTGCTTGGGATTTTCCATTCCTACTGCACAAGTAAAAAGAAAAAGGTCACATTTTACAATTTTCAAATAAGATTATTTCGCTACCTCTTTTTCAGAGAGAGTGAGCTTGCATAACGTCTGTCTCTCAGTGTTTTCCTTAAAGTGGATGTTGTAAAGAGATTCAGCCATACGGTCTCCATCCAACACCTCTCCCAGGCTCAAGGCTTTATGATGGACCTGCAAACACATCAATCATATCACAAGGTGATATATCCGCACCTATACTTGTATTGCCCCATAAGATCATAAACCAAGCACACTACTAGATCTAGATAACACTGAATAGTGACGTGCACACTCACCTCTTTAGGTCTACATACTGGCAGGGTGTAATAGTGATAGGTTTCCTGGGGGTTGTGATACGGACCAACTTTATTAACATACAGGATCACCGGATCACCTGGTTTGTAACTGACTGCCCAGCCAAAGTGCGGCAGCAAGCACAGAATCAGCACACAGAGCCTCATGGATCGACCAGCGACACGCAGGCCTGAACATTCCAGTCTTGCTGTCATGACAACACCTGTCGGTTGATAAATCAAGACTGTAAAAGGGGTCAGCAACTATGCAAACAACAAAAAAACATTTACATAATTACTTTAAGTGGTTGACAGGTCCTAAGGTCTGACAGGCTAGACTCAATCTAGAGTTATTTTAATGGCTTCTATTATTTTCATTTTATTTTTAAGACTAAATTTAGAGACTACATAAACTATTAAAAAACACAATCATGATTTTTCATTTTGGGATGAACTGTCCCTTTAAGAGAAATGGTCACAGCACCTAAAATAAACATTTTCTCTTCATCACTGTCGTCTTAAGAAGCACAGGTATATTTGTAGCTATAGGCAAAAATACATTGCTTGGGTCAAAATGATAGATTTTTCTTTTATGGCAAAAATCATTAGGATATTACGTAAAGATCATGTTCCATAAAGATATTTTGTACATTTCCTACTGTAAACATATCAAAACCTAATTTTTGATTAGTAATATGCATTGCTAAGAACTTCACTTGGACAACTTTAAAGGCAATTTCTACCATTTTTTTGCACCCTCAGATTTTAAAATAGGTGTATCTCAGCCAAATATTGTCCTATCCTAACATAAATGAATCCATCAATTGAAAGCTTTCAGATGATGTATAAATCTCAATTTATAAAAATTGACCCTTATGACTGGTTTTTTGGTCCAGGGTCACATAAAAATGTATTAATAAATTTTTTTGACTTTTAGACTTTTTGAATCTTAAAAAAAGTAAATGGGCATATTATTCAAATACTGCATGCTAGACTTGTAAAACTTGGACATATAAAACTGTTTTAAGTGGCTAAGTAATTATTATTATTATACATTTTATGCCTTCACATAAATGGAATGGCTGCATTAAATACTGTAGTTATAAAAACTGAAACGTGTGGTTTAAAAAAAAATCATGATTTAATTTTTAGAAGAAAAAACCTCTTAAAAAAAAGTCTTTCTCATTTATATAAATTTATTTTTTCAATTATATTTCAATTTTGATATTTTACATATAAATGAATAATGAAAAAAATAAAGTTCATAAACATAATATGCATCAAGTACATGTGACCCTGGACCACAAAACTAGTCATAAGAGTCTTTTTTGTTTTGTTTTTTAACTGGGATTTATACATCATCTGAAAGCTGAATTAATAAGCTTGTTAGGATAAGACAATATTTGTCAGAGATGCAACCATCTGGAGTCTGAGAGTGAAAATCTAAATATTGAGAAAATCTCCCTAAAGTGGTCCAAATGAAGTTCTTAATGCATATTATTACACAATGTATTTTTGGCTATTGCTACAAGTACACACATTTTACTTAAGACTGGTTTGGTGTCTAGGATCACATATAAGATTTCACTAAAGCAACATAATTACATAATTATTATTGTAAATGAAACATACAGTTAAATAAATGAACAATAATGTAAAACACAAATTATAGTTGTAATTACATAAATAAGCACTGAGCAATATAAATGAACAACATATACTTACTATAGTGTTGGCGCTTGGTTAAGTTGCTTGTGCTTATGCATAATTAAACAATATTACAATAGAAAGTACTTGCAACATGTAAAACAAGGACACTATAAAATGTAAATATAAAGTGCTACAGAAATTAGACTTTGTTGAGTCTTCTAATGCAAAAAAACAAGACCATCTCTCCAACGTCTTGGTTAATTCAAATCAGTTCTGAGAGCCTAAATAAACAGACATAGCTAGCATCTTTCAGATATAAACAAATCATATACAAATCGATCTCATTTAAAAGCACTATAAACCAATTTCGCCTGCTAACGTGCTTGAAATACTTCCGCATCAGATAAATGCAACAGACCTGTTTCAGATGCCTCCTAGGATTCCTCAGAATCGCTTCTTTCTTTTCAAAATCCAGTCAACAGCACTCGCGTATGTGTAATATCATATCCGGACATTGCTGGAGACATTAAAGATATCCGATCTTTGCTTTTAGGCGATGAAACAGCCGAAAGGTCGAGATCAGCAGCGGCGCACAGCGAATCCACGTCACCTCAAAAAATAAAAACACCCTTATTGGGATCTTCCGGGGTGGGCGGGGCTACAACGCAACACCTGCACCTGCTTCGACGAGTCTTTGCATTTTTAATTCACAGCTTTAAGTGTGATTTTAATCACATAAAACATTTATCGTGTGTTTTAGGAGGCGATAAGCGGTGCTGGGAAATTTCTTCGCTCTCATTGATGTCTTACCAGTCCTGACTAATCGATCGAGATGCACGTTCTGTTGTTTGCCCTAGCGTAGGCTGAACTAGACAATTTAGAGAAATAGATTCCATCGTCAGAAATTCGATTATATATGCCTGTATTAGAATTCGCGCGAAATTGACGGCACTTTCTGGCGCGGTTGTGTTTGTGTGCATGACTGAAAGCGAGAAGCTAAAGCATTTTATTGGTAAGTGTTCTTTAATTTCTGCATTTTACAGCTTTTGAACCGTTGGTACAGATATGCAGCGTCTGTTTAAGCGGCTTTATCACACGCTTGAGGGTTTTTAAGCTTCGTTTTGGATGTTGTTTGTTTTTCTTCGTTCTTCACTGTGTTCATTCACACTGATGTATGACCTGCTCCGTGTTTCTATAAAATAATTTACTGTTTGCTGACTTATTGCATCTAATAATTTAGTTTCTGTGTATTTAAATTCTTTCAGAGCTCTGATAATAAGATATTTCATCACTATGGGAATTCATGGACTTGCAAAGCTTATTGCAGATCATGCGCCTTCAGCTATCAAGGAACAGGACATCAAAAGTTACTTTGGTAAGACATCCAATCAATTAAATAGTATTTCTTTGGTGATGGAACTCAAATATGTAACCCTGGACCACAAAACCAGTCATAAGGGAATTTTTTTTTTTAATTGATATTTGTACATCATCTGAAATCTGAATAAATAGGCTTTCCAAAAATGTATGGTTTGTTAGGATAGGACAATATTTCGAGGTGCAACTATTTGATAATCTGGAATCGGAGGGTGCAAAAAATCTATATAGAGAAAATTGCCTTTAAAGTGGCATGCATATTAATAATCAAATTAAAGTTTGATATTCATGGTAGGAAATGTACAAAATATCTTAAATGGAGCATGATTTTTACCTTATATCCTATAGATTTTTGGCATAAAAGAAAATTTGATAATTTTGACCCATGCAGTGTATTTTTAAATATATTGCTACAAATATACCCATGCTACTTAAAGTAGATCACTTTCAGAACAAAAATGTACAGATAATGTACTCACCCCCTTGTCATCCAAGATGTTCATGTCTTTCTTTCTTTAGTCACAATGAAATTGTTTTTTGAGTAAAACATTTCAGGATTTCTCTCCATATAATTGACTTCTATGGTGCCCCAGAGTTTGAACTTCCAAAATGCAGCTTTAAACGTCTCTAAACGATCACAGCCAAGGAAAGAAGGGTCTTATCTAGCAAAGCAATCGCTTTGCAAGCTGAGACCCTTCATCCTTAGCTGGGATCATTTAGAGCCCTTTGAAGCTGCATTTAAACTGCATTTTGGAAGTTCAAACTCGGGGGCACCATAGAAGTCCATTATATGGAGAGAAATCGTGAAATGTTTTCCTCAAAAAACACCATTTCTTTACTACTGAAGAAAGAAAGACATGAACATCTTGGATGACAAGGGGGTGAGTACATTATCTGTAGATTTTTATTGTGAAAGTGAACTACTCCTTTAAGGTTGAAGTTTTGTGGTTATGTGTCAAACATAGTATGTGAGTGTTAGCATCTTATATTTATGTGTTTTACTTGCATGCAGGAAGGAAAATTGCTATTGATGCGTCCATGTGCATCTACCAGTTTTTGATTGCGGTTAGACAAGACGGTAATGTGTTACAAAATGAAGATGGAGAGACTACTAGGTATGTAGGTTTGTCTACTGTCATTTGTCCAAGTCTGTGAGGAAACCTCACGAGCTGATTAAGTGCAAAGCATATACTTTTAGTTTCTAACCATGTGCTACTTTACATTTGCATGGTCATAATATTTATGCACCCTTTTTGTCTCCACAGCCACCTCATGGGTATGTTCTACAGGACTATCCGAATGCTGGAGAGCGGCATTAAGCCGGTTTATGTGTTTGATGGGAAGCCCCCTCAGCTGAAGTCAGGAGAGGTGCGTCAGAAATGCACAATCACTCAAAATAAGAAGCCAATGCAACCTGGAAACAGAATGTTTACATCACAACTTAAGTGTATATCTATTTACATTTAACATAAAAAAAAAAAAAGAAGGTAGCTGCCAGAAATTCACTGTAAAAATATTGAGGCAGTATTACAGGATGGTTTATTGGTGCTTGTGTTCTTGCAACTTGTATGTAATGTTAATATACCAAGCAACTTCAACTAACAATATCTGCTTTTTACTCTAAACTATAATTATAACCAGTGTAATATTAAAGTTATTATAGAAAGCCATAATAAATCAGAGTTTGTTGTAAGTGGCCTTTCCATAAAACATGACCTTGTATTTCTGGGTGAGATGGTGACACTAAAATAATACAAAAAACATTAATTAAATGGCAAAAAAACACATCCTAATTAACGTTACAGATAACAAGAAAAAGAAGAAATAATTATTTATATAAAATATACCTGTATGTGATATCATGTAGGAACTTATGAGAAAGTCTTTTTACCATTTTCCTCTGTAAATTATTTAAATGTGCATACATTTGGTAGTATTTTACAGTACAGAGGCATATAATGCAGTGTAAATATTTGTTTTTAGCATACACTACCATTTAAACGTTTTTTAACCGTAAGAATTCTCTTCTGCTCACCAAGCCTGCATTTAATTGATCATAAATACAGCAAAAGCATTAATATTGTGGAATATTTTTACTATTTCAAATAACTGCTTTCTATTTAAATATATATTAAAATGTTATTTATTCCTTTGATCAAAGTAGGGCTGTGCGATATGGACAAAATAAACCTATCACGATTTTCTTATTTATTCCTTTGATCAAAGTAGGGCTGTGCGATATGGACAAAATAAACCTATCACGATTTTCTTAAACAGTACTGCGATTTCGATTTTAATCACGATTTTGACACAGACATGTTTTACAGTGTGAATCTAAAACATTTTTTTAAAGGAAAAAATTAGATCTTTATCAAAGACCTGTAACATGTCTCTAAAACAGAAGGTGGAAACAAAATCACCTAGCAGGTGAAAAAAAGGTAGGAGCACCAAAAAAAAAAAATTTAGGCGCACCCAATTTCTTTTTAGTAATGCACTGATCTTGATTCTTCATGGCTGATTCTGACAGCAGATGTTTTACAAGCACATGATCAAAGTAGGCTACTCTTTCAATATTCAAAGTGTCGCTCTCTAAACGCGGGATATTAAAATTGCTTTTGAATGCGCGTCCGCGTTTTACTTTTGGTTTCGTTTTAACGATCGTGCGAGACTCTCAACGGCGCTGAGCGTGCATTCTACAATAAAAGAGATTATTTTAACAAAACCATTTGAAATATGAGAGGACACAAACGGGATTTTGCAAAGCATGTCCCCAGTGGAAAATACGCCTCTGTGTGAGTGGAACTCTGCCGCTGAGTTATCATCTGATGTGAATGAATGCCGCGTTGTACAGTATATGGCCAGAATTGTATGTGACAGAATGTACGCTATAGCACGAAATATATTATATTTCTTCAAAAGCAGTTTGTGGAGAGCTTTTATTTTTCACAATCGAAAGAGAGAACGGCGAACCTGTCACTGTATCAGCTCCCAGCAGTCTGTGCAGTAGTCAGGCTAGCAAAAGTTTTGTAAAGAAATTAAACCAAGTCGGACCACAACAGTGTCTCGCACTCGCACGAATGCTCCCAAATATAATTTCCGGTCACGCAGATTAAATTTTGGGAGCATATGCGACCAAAACGTTCACAATTTCGAGCCCTGCCTAGTAAAGGTAGAACAAAATGTCTTTAGAACAGACCTATGGCAAAAAGTAAGTATGTGTGTGCGTATGTTTGAAAAAAACAACAACCCAGACCACAGTGTCCCTCATAAAAACAATTAGAACACTGACAGAGTCTAGCTGCTTTCTGCTAAGAAAACCAGCATGACCATTTCAGGTTTCAAGCATGAAGGTTGGCATGTTCTTGCTCTCTGTTTAGGCACGCTGTGTTGTGATCGGTTCAAATAGCATGCTGCAGGAAAAGTATCAGTCGAGTGCGTGCAAAAAATCGTGCTGTAAGGCGATTTAGAAATCGTGCATGTTCACATCGCGATTTCGATACGATTTCAATTAATCGCACAGCCCTAGATCAAAGCTAAAATTTCAGCCTCATTATTCCAGTCACATGATCCTTCAGAAATCATTTGAATATGCTGATTTGCTTTAAGAAACATTTTTTTTTTTATTATTATTACCAATATTTACAGTAATTTTTATTCAGGATTCTTTGATGAATAGAAAGATCCAAAGATCAGCATTTATCAGAAATAAAAAGCTTTTGTAATATTTTACCAACATTCTATTCAAAAGTTGAACCGGTGTT
>NC_133384.1:14539225-14582563 GCF_049309525.1 Garra rufa
ATGTTGGAATTGACCTGTTTTTCGGTGGCCTTTTGCAAACGCCAGATTTATATAAGGAGGAGGAAATGATGGTGTTTGAGACTCATGGTATGTCATGTTCATGTACTGAACTGTTATTCAACTATGCCAAGGTAAACACAGTTTTCCATTCTATGGCACCTTTAAAATGTATTCAAATAGAAAAGTTATTTTAAATAATAAAACTATTTCAAAATTGTACTGGTTTTGCTGTACTTCGGATCAAATAAATACAGGCTTGGTGAGCAGAAGAGAGATTCAGAGATTCTTTAAAAAACATTAAAAATCTTACTGTTCAAAAACTTTTGACTGGTAGTGCATATGGTCAGGTAACTTGGTTAGCTAACATGGTCTTTTTCTGTAAAATGTAAAAACATTTTTTTGTATTCTGTTTCAAGATATCTTTTTTTTTTAACCCCTACAGCTAGAGAAGAGAGGCGAGAGACGAGCAGAGGCTGAAAAACTTCTAGCACAGGCCCAAGAAGCAGGTACAGACACTTTTTTTTAAAACGACATGCTGTTTAAAAATAATTCTTTAAAATGATCCTAATTTCAAGAATTCTCACAGGTGAACAGGAAAACATTGACAAGTTCAGTAAACGACTAGTGAAGGTTACCAAACAACACAATGAGGAATGCAAAAGGTTACTTACTTTAATGGGAGTCCCATACATTGAGGTACTGCTACAGTCACTGAAGGTCAACTGCATACAATAAGAGAAAAAATGCATCATAAGTTATATACCTGTCATGTGAAGGCTCCATGTGAGGCTGAGGCAAGCTGTGCTGCACTGGTGAAATCGGGAAAGGTTTTTGCCACAGCAACAGAAGATATGGACGGTCTGACATTTGGAACTACAGTCTTGTTGAGGCATCTAACAGCTAGTGAAGCAAAGTATGTGTGGCTGCACTTTATATCTAAGTTAACTGTTGATATGTACATTTGGATGTATTTTGATGGTTGTTATTTCCATCCTAGAAAGCTCCCTGTTCAAGAGTTTCATTTCAGTCGTATTCTACAGGAAATGGGTCTGACACATCAACAGGTAAGACCTTAGCTTTATTGCACTCTTTATCTTTTGTATGTTAATATCTATCATATTCTAGATGTATACCTATTTTCTAATTGCTGTTTGTGTATGTTTAAACCTTTTCCTCAGTTCATTGACCTGTGTATCCTACTGGGCTGTGATTACTGTGGCACTATAAAAGGAATCGGACCCAAGAGGGCCATCGACCTCATTAAACAGCACGGCAATATTGAAGAGATCCTTGAGAATATTGACCCAAATGTACGTTTGTTTACACTGTTTAAAGGCACGCACTCACTGTTGAATGTCACATTGCAGGACATGACATATTCAAAAAGGTGTCCATATCAGTGAAGCCTCCTTTTAAATCACATCCAGGATCACAGTTGTTTAATTGTGCCCTCTAGTGGCGGCCAGTGTATTGCTTAGTCAGAAAATACATTTGGCCACATGGCAAGGGTATTATTGCCTGTTTGCTGCCCTTAACATTTTGCCTACCATTATTTATTTTCATAATTTTTGCACTTAATTTGTACTGTCTTTTGCATAATTGAAATATGAAAACTATAATCCTGCCTGTCTGTTAGTAACAGTGTTATGTTAGTAAAATGTATGTATTGTTGAATACACATGTAGTTATTAGTTTGAACGTACCCTTTTCCCAGTAATTTGATGTTCTTATGTCTTTATCTTATTTTTAAATTTGTTTAGTTTATTTCCAGTTAATTATTTTAGTGTATTAACTTAAATTGACTTTTAGTTGCCAAGTTTTTCATCAAACATCTTTATTTAATAGTTTAAGTTAAGCATAATAACCCTGTTCAGTAAAACTCAAACATTGAACAGATCCATAATAATTTTGTTCCTCATTTTTGGTAAAGAAACTGTAAAAATTTAAAATCATTGTAAATTAAATGTTAGTAAACCTTTCGTTACATGAAAAGTTAGATGACTTGCAGCATACTTAATTATGTGTTAATTAAGTGCTTATCTAAACAAAGTTGTGTGCTTGAATTAATACAGCCGTTTCTTTTAAATAGGCTTTACAATGTGATATTTGTCTTGTTTTGTTCTGCAGAAGCATCCAGCTCCAGAGGACTGGCTGTATAAAGAGGCTCGGGGTCTCTTCTTGGAGCCTGAGGTCATAGATGGCACCTCTGTTGATCTGAAGTGGAACGAACCTGATGAGGATGCACTGATTCAGTTCATGTGTGCTGAGAAACAGTTCAGGTACAAAGCAACCAAACCAAATCAATCAAAGATTCTTCTTAAAATTAAAGGATTGCTTCACTTCCAATATAAAAATTTCCTTATTTACTCACCCGCGTGTCATCCAAGATGCTTATGTCTTTCTTCCTTCATTGGCAAAGAAATAGTTTTTCATACCTGCAAACTTGTCGCTTTTCGGCGACAATCGCCGTTTTCATTGTCAATTGGGTCATTCACGTGAATCGTGTAGAACCGGAGAGTTTTTTTAGGGAGGGAGGAGTTAATTGACATCTGGGCCGATCGTAATCTCAACTGAGCTCGCGCCTGTCAAGAGATGGAGGTGGGGGTGGGCTTGCGTGCCATGTAGGCCATTATTGGACAATTCTTATAAATTACATTTTTCCTGGACCAATCTCAGCGCTTGCTTCAGTATCTTGAAACACACTGCCATCTGTGTTCGCGCCTGTCAAGAGACACCTGACCTATAGTGGAAACTCTGATGGAAATTGAAATAACCGTATGCACGGAGCGTTCTTTAGGACTTCTGCATTGAGATAAGCAGCTCGTAAACTTCCGCTAAAGCTCATTTTATATGTGCCATATATTAGGTGGACACTCTTGAGACTGATCTACTGCCTCGTTCTTATCAGAGACTGAGAAAAATGATAATTGCAACATTATTATGTTAGCGGCGTGAACATTCAGTTTCTTATTATTTAACAACATCATTTAAATGCGGAGCCTGGTAATCCCGTACTCTCCGTATCTGCATAGTTGTACATTTAAATGCTGACAGCTAAACGCTATCATAACTTGTTTAGGCTAACGTTAGCTAGCAAGCCATACTTCTCTTCAAGGACATCTTAATCGTATTCTTGATAATCACTAACTTACCTTCAAAGTCATGAACACATTTTTATAATCTTATCACAACATTTTAAAGCCTTTATTATTTTCCAACTCTACAGCTGTGAAATAAAATGTACTTCAAGGACTCATTTTTCATTCATAAAAAACTGCACCGGACAAAATGACTTTGCAGAAAACAACGTCTTTTTTTAAATAATATGGAATTACCCATATAACCAATAGATGGCAGCAGAGGATTATTATGCAGCTGCCTTTTAAACTCCCTATATTTTTCAAGACGGCTTTCTTTTTGATTTATTATACAATATCCAGTATAATTTTTTTTTCCTCTGAGTTTGCAGGTCTGGTTTTTACAAGCAAAACCTTTCAGGATTTTTGTCCATATAGTGGACTTCATTGGTGCTTAATGGATTGAAGGTTAAAAATGCAGTTTCAATGGAGCTTCAAAGGATTTTTTGATCCGCACGCACGCCTGTTCAAGACACTTAGGGTAGGTCAGAAAACTCCCATCTCATTTTCTCCGACTTCAAAATAGTCGTACATTGCCGTTTAACCTTTTTTTGTAAAGTGTGCTTGTCCTTTGCACATTCGCTTTGTAAACACTAGGTCGGTACTTCTGAAGAAAATGAGATGGTAGTACTCTAAATGTATTGAACTAAAGTGCACATCGCAGAGCTAGACATGATGAGCATTTGAGGTTACAAAGTATATATTTTTTGTAGAAAATAACCGATCGTTTCGCTAGATAATACCCTTATTCTTTGGCTAGGCCCTTTGTAGAGCCCTTTGAAGCTGCGCTGAAACGGCATTTTTAACCTTCAATCTGATGAGCACTGTTGAAGTCAACTATAAGGAGAACAATCCTGAACATCTTGGATGACATTTTGGAAGTGGAGTAATACTTCAAACCAGAAACCACTAACATCATAACTATCTAAAATAAAATAATTCATAATTTGGTTACACTTCATATTTACAATTGAATTGAATTGTTATTTGTGGTTCTCACAGCAGCAGTGTATTTTTTTTTTTTATTTAATTTTTTTTCCTGATGTGTTGAATTTGTGTTGTCAGTGAGGATCGTATCCGTAACGGCTGTAAGAAGATCATGAAGAGTAGACAAGGGAGCACCCAGGGCAGACTGGACACATTCTTTACTGTAACCGGATCAATTTCCTCTAAGCGTAAGGTAAGAGGAAGTAATAACTGGAAGTAACTGTTGTATAACTATATTGTGAATTAAAAAAACTGAAGAATAATACAGTCATGATTAATTTAATTATAAATATGCATGGATTTCTTCATTAAACAGTGATTTATTTATTTGTTTGAAGAAAAAAGACCTGTTTTGTTTTATAGGAACCTGAAATAAAGGGATCTGCTAAAAAGAAGCAGAAGACAAGTGCTACACCAGGCAAATTCAAGAAGGGCAAATGAAAGCGAGTTCTGCTAGAGGAGTTCAGAGCTGATAGTGTCCTTAACAGTTAAATCTTTCATATTACAGAACAAAACATAAGAACATTTCCATTCAGTATTTTAATGAACACGGGGAGAAAAGTGTTTTAAATGCCCTTTTTGTTTCACTGTTTCTGTATTCTTAAATAAAGATAAATATTTAATCATAGCAGAGTGTTGTTTTCATTTGGTTTGTTTAGCTGAAATTCTGTCTAGATTACAAGGAGTAATTCTTTGGTTTTAAGTTATCCAAGTAGGTTAAAGGGATATTTCACCCAAAAATGGAAATTTTATGTGTATCTGCTTACCCCCAGGGCATCCAACATGTAGGTGACTTTTTCTTCAGTAGAACACAATGTATTGCCACCTCAATGTATTGCCATGAGCCGCAGGGTTTAATTTGGTTTTGTCTGTGTATGTTTTTTTTGTTGTTGTTTTTTTTTTACTCAGAGATTTGGTGCCCATTGACTGACAGACTGCAATGGTTTGAGTTAAAAATCTTTTGTGTCACCTACATTTTGGATGCCCTGGGGGTAAGCAGATAAACATCCAATTTTCATTTTTGGGTGAATTGTCCTTTTAAATGACTTTTTTTTTTTTTTTTTTTTTTTTTTTTTTGTTCCTGGTTAAACCTGAAACCTTTTTGTTGCCTACACAGATCTCTAACCATAGTGCTACATTTAATTATTTCAGAATAATAATCATTAACATTTTTGTTCCCTACTGTTGGGTTTATAAAAAAGTGTACATGAGGAAGTACACAGACTAAACTGTTACATGATATTGTAGTGTTAAATGATTTACATATATTTAAAAAGGAACTTTCACCTATTGAAAGCACACATTTGAAGTCCTGAAAAGAGTTTTACCTCTTTAAAAAAAAAAAACCAAGAAGTTGGCTTCACAGGACTCAAGTTGTACAAGGAAACAGTGCTGGATGTTTGTTTTATTCTGAATGAATGATGGACTGTACTGCTGTAGGTGAGACTTTTCTATCATTTGTATCAATTTTATCTCATGCAGAAATTTTAATTAAAATATAATTCAGATAATGGAACGTAAGTGTCTATAAAAAAATCATGGCACCCATGTGAAGTGCCTGCATAGATTCAAAAACTAATGTATTAATATTTGTGTTTGTATCTACAGCGCCTGAGTCTGTCTTTTCTTTCATGGTTTTTCTGTTCTTAGCAGGACAAGTTCATATGAAATCAGGTGAGTCAGTGCCATCTAATTAAAAAAAAGATTAGGTAGTATTACAATAATTATGTAAACAAATGATTTTGAAGTAATTGTTTATTTTACTTTTCTGTTTTCAGATCCTGAATATTATGCAAATTTGCCTACAAGAATAACAGCACTGAGTGGCTCTTGTGTGCAGATACCTTGTACATTTGATGCACCAGAGAATATGTTGAATGCAGAAAGAATATTTGGCTTTTGGGTACAGAAGAACCATGCTTTTCTTCAGTCAGATAGTTTGGTGGTTTTTAATGGAAGTACAAACATCATCAAAGGATTCAGTCATATAGAAATACTTGGAAATCTTAGTCAGCGTGAATGCACCAGTGTTTTTTATGATGTCATGAACAATCATACGGACAAATATTACTTTAGAGTGGAAATGATGCCAGTGAATTGGAAATACACATATCAATACAATCCCATTAACATTTTTGTCTCCGGTAAGTGACTAAAAAGCTACTTGTATTGTTTGTGAAGGAATCAGTGTTTTAGATTGAATCAGTTGAGTAAATTATTTGATTACTCACTTAAAAAGCCAATTACTTTCCGCCACCTACTGGTGTAATTGCGTAACATGCAGAACAATAACATTTAATTTTGCAGTGTTTTATACAGTCTACTGTTTGCCCTGTAGATGTACCAGAGCCTCCCATTCTTACACCAACTTACCTGCAAGAAGTAACGGAGGAAAGTCTGGTCAATCTGAGCTGCTCTTCTGAAGCCCCCTGCCCCGAACGGCCTCCTACAATATCCTGGTCTAACATCCCTAAATCTGCAAACATTACAACACGGTTACAAGAGAAACCTGATAAAACCCAGTCAGTGTTTTCACATGTGACCTTTAAAGCTTCATACATTGATCACAGGAAGAACATCTCCTGCACTGCTACATATCCAAGAAATATATCTAATGACTCAACAGTGGAGAGCACAGTGATGCTACAAGTTCTGTGTAAGAATTTTGGGAGTCTTTTTGCTCTTTCATAAGCATTATGTTAGGATGTGTAGTATTATACAGTCTAGTTTACCTACCAATGTTTCTATTTTGCTTTAAAGTTTCTCCAAAAGAAACTCACATCACAATAGATCCATCAGATTCAGTCTCTGTTGGCACAAATGTGACTTTGACCTGCAAAAGTAAAGCCAGTCCAAATGAAATGAACTACACTTGGTACAAACGTGGACAGAAGAAAGAGCTGGATTTTGGAGAACAACTGACCCTTAATGTAAATAGTGGAGGCTGGTACTTTTGCACCGCAACAAACATACATGGTAATCAGACATCAGAAGAGATCCATCTGATTGTGGCAGGTGAGTTTAATACAGACATATGCTATTACTATGTAGCCTGATCATCATGGGTACCGCCAGTTTTATGATTAAGCTTTTTTTTTTTTTTTTTTTTACACAGTACAGCCTACTGAACCAATTAATTTTTTTTCAATCTGGCATCATTAGAACCACTGATCATCACGAAGGCATTGATCATTGGCTGTGTAGGTGGAATTTCAGCATTTCTGTTGATCTTTCTTCTGGTCACACTTTTCCTAAGGTAGACACAGTTAATTGGTGATTTTTGAAGCTCCATTGTCCTAATCATTGTAATTGCATGGAGCAACAAGCCTTTAGAATAAATATTTAACTTTGAAGCATACATCAATGGTGGTCTGGTTTCAATTATATGGTTTTCTGCATTTCTTATTAATACAGGTTGCAAAAAGTAAATGCATCCATTATAAGGGGAACTGAAGTCTCAGATCAGGTATGTTTCCAATAGGGAGTGCCATAATAATCAGATATCAATACTCTACTGTGCAGTTAACTTTAATTGTTTATGTACAGAAACCAAAAAAAGACAACAGATTCACAAACACGGTCATGTATTTTTCTCTCTCTCTTTTAGGGTCAGGAAAAACATGTGCAGGTCAACCATATTTATTCTAATAGTGCTTTTCTGATGAGTGAAAAGCTAGAGATGCCTAAGGATGAGAATGACATTATTCACTATGGGCAGATTGACTTCTCCACTGCCCAAACCAAAAGAACTACAGAAAAGATCTCAGGACAAGAGACAATATATGCCGAGGTCTGTGATTCGGGGAAGAATTAGTTTACATTAGAATGAACAGAATACGAGGAAATGTATAAATGTAGTATGCTTTAGCTTGTGTCATATGTGCATTGCCATCCAATATGAACGGTTGTTTAACTGCCACATCTGAACTATTCTGTAACAGTAAAACTTTTCACTTGTCTTGTTACGTCTCTGTCCCAGTTTCTCTTCATTTATTTCTCACTTATTACCTGAATTCAAACATCTGATTATAATACTAACCCTATATTTTCTAGTAAACACCATGTTGTGTGATGTAGTTAAAACAAAAAATATTGACCTTTTGTAGACATTTTGTAAATAGGTGACAGCAAATGTATTTTACTCATGTGTTAATAATAAAAACATTTTATTATTATTTTTTACCAGTGTTGTTTTCAGGCTAAATGTTGTGTATATTTGTTTATAACAAATATAGTTTATAATAAATGAAAATATTTCACCCTGAAATAACTTTGCTTATTTATCTGCATTGACTCAAATAGGAAATGTAAGGGCCAACGCTTTACTGGATACAGACGCGTTATAAAAATGTCATGTTTAAGATGGAACGAAACGCATCAATAAGTAGCCTTACTGACTAATAAATAACTGGATTCGACCTTACGATAAACATGCGAGTTTGTGAAATAGATTTTAAAAAATTGTCTGTTATGATAGTTACTGTTGGATTATGTGATTTTGACTCCTAAAATCTTGTCATGTCAGGAACAAGAAACATGTCAATTACAGGTTGCTACCTGACCATTCGTGTGCTGTCGTCGATAGGGTGGGACTTATTTTATCTTTTATTTAAAAACGTATTTAGTTTTAGGAACTCCGTCTGGTGGTAAATTAGCTCCCACTTCAGAGTATGGTCTAGAATAGTTCTACCAGTGATGTAAATGTAACCATGAAAATTGGTTCTCCGGAACCACCATGCTAGTTCCTAGAACTACGCAGTGCGAAAGCCCCTAATGACTAGCAAACAGCGTGTTTTGCTATGTCTCGTCAATAAAAAGTTGTCATCCACTATGACATACTACACAAGATGAAACAAATAAATGTTGTGCCCATTCTTACGGCAAAATAAGGTGGAATATGAAAAAGGTTTCATGAAAATGTTTCTGAAATGTCTGAGGCAGTAATGTGATGCGTTACATTTAAAATGTTACTAATGTCAATAAAATTAGGCTTTGTTACTTAAGTTATAAACACAGTGTTAGGAAAAATATTAAAGTGATAGTTCACCCAAAAATAAAAATTTGATGTTTATCTGCTTACCCCCAGGGCATCCAAGATATAGGTGACTTTGTTTCTTTAGTAGAACACAAACAAAGATTTTTAACTCAAACCGTTGCAGTCTGTTTGTCATATAATGGCAGTCAATAGGCACTGCGTCTGACCTGAGCTAAAATGCAGATGAGTAAAATACAATATTTAGATGCAATGAACGGTTGCTTATAATATTTCAGAGTGTTGAACTCGATTTCACAGATTTTAGTAATTATTAGGCATTATAGTTTGAGAAATGTCCAGTAAGTTTGTGTCACAAAACACTAATATAAGTAAGGATAAATGACTTATCAAAATAATGTCCTCAGCTGGAGGCTTCTTCTGAGGTAAATAATAGGTTGATTCCTCACAGCACTGTAAAAACAAAAACAATATGTTGAGTCAACTTAAAATAATTTGTTACCTGGCTGCCTTAAAATTTTAAGTTCAGTCAACTCAAAACAAGTTTAGTCAACTCAAGTTTCACTAATTGAAAACTTAGATGTTTGAGATTGTTTAGATTTAACTTTCAATTTTAAGGCAGCCAGGTCAAAGCCAGCAGTTAAGTTTAACAAACTAATTTTTTGTTGTCACTTAGTACAACTTTACATTTCAAGTTGAAAAAACTTGACTGAGCTTAAAATTTAAAACTTTATTGAATGTAAAAGGCAGCAGTGTAACAAATTATTTTAAGTTGACTCGACAAATTGTGTCTTCCTAAAATGAAATGTAGCCAAGGCGAAGATAAATCTTGCTGCTATGTTTATGGAGGTGATGTGGGTGTTTACATGTTCACATGTCTCACATGGATGATTACCTGGTACACGCTGCACGACCACAATACAGCTATCAGCCTCAGACTGGAAAAACTGGACCTCACATTGGTGTCATACAGACTACTTTATCAGCGAATTTGACCAATTCTTTAAAAACAGACACTTCCAGCTTTTTATAGATATATTCTCATGTCTGTGTGTCAAGTATTCACTGTGTGTTTTAGCCAATTTCAGCAAAAAATTCAAGGAGACAGAGACAGCAGAAAGCACACCCTGTTTGCGAGTGTATGCAAATAAAAGTAGACATTTTACAGTTGAAAATGATGCATTACTCTTATCTGTACAATCAAAAATGACAAAACATTTAAGTTCTTTTCACTGTTATCAAGAAAAAATGCAAGTGATCGTTGCTAGTCAAGTTGCTATGTTTATGTAACTTGTCAGTCAATATGAAATTACTAAAAGAACTATGAGTTTCACTTTGTAGTGTATTTTTTAGGTTTGATAACTTGAAGTAAACTTGAAATTAAAGTAATTAGTAATTTGATAAAAAAAAATGTTTAATGCAGTGAGCTGTAATCAAATTGCAATTTTAAAGTAATAAGTAGGGCTGTCAAAATTAACGCGTTAATAACTCGTTAACGCAAATTCATTTTAACGGCACTAATTTTATTAACGCACGATTAATGCAGCAGGCATTTTCTGTTTGACCCACTACCTAGCCCATAGTTAAAGAAATGGATGCACAATGTTGCCAACGTAGCGAAAAGTGTCTAGCAACAATAAATAAACACATAATTGAACAAACCTAATATAATTTCTGAGGCTCTCCGGTTTTGCCGAATGAGCGCGAGGTCTCCCAATGCGGGCACACCTCCCTCTCTTTATATCTGCGTCTGCTCTGTTCAGCGAGCGGCAGAGGAGCAACGCTTTCAGTTAAACCAGATATTATGTTGCTTCCAGTGCTTGAAGTGGGCCTTTTGTGTACTTGCGTACCGGCACTTCTGCCATATTTAATGAATGCAAGCGGAGTCGGTCTACTTTAGGATTGGTGCTGTGGCGTTGATGCGTAAAGCCACATAGGAGTATGCAAGCGAAAACGGCGTATTAAATGCACGTCAAACACATGCATATTTTTTGTAATAAGTAATAGTAATCATATGCACGCCAAAGTTAATTTCAGCTTATTAATAGCACGGCAAATAGAAACAGAAAATCGTGCTAGTGTGCATTTTCATGAGACCAGGCTCTCGAATCAGTACATTATAACGAAAACAATACCTTAAAAGAATAAAAGAAGCAGGTTTTTTCGATCACATAACTTTAAACTCCTAAAAAGTCAAAGGATCGTGAAGGCATTCATACAGGAAGTTAAAAACAACGATAATAATGCAGAGAATAGTGACTTATGTCCAGATGCCTGTAAATTAGGCTATTCTTTTCAGCGATTGAATCATGATCATAATTCAGGATTTTTTTCAGTCATTATTTCATATTACTTTGGTTGTCTGATAACAGAAACACTAAAATATAACAATGGAAACAGTTTTGTTGAGAACTTGGCTGCATCAGATGACAGTATGTGGGCACCGAGAGGCAAACAAATGTAATAATAAATGTACATTTGCATGTTCGGAAGAAGTGAGCTGCCCTGTCCGGCAAATAATATAAACAGGCTTGTGTATGTAAATTGCTCAGTGCAAAGAAAGAGAAGTAATGGGAACCTGGTATTTCTATGTTCTTTTTTCTCCATGTGTCGAATAGACATGAACAAGTTATTTGAAAAACATCTATGACCTTTGAAACATGTCTAGTCTTCATGGTCTATGTCGAGTATGGTTTCACTAATAACAAACACATATTTGCTTAAAGCATCCATATTTGTCCATGCCGATGTTGATTAGAGTATTAAAAACTTTAAAAAGTATTAATTTAAGGTACATTTAGAACAGATAAAATGTGCGATTAATCACGAGTTAACGCATGACAACCATGCGATTAATCGCGATTTTAAAAATAATAATCGATTGACAGCCCTAGTAATAAGTATTTTTTTGTAACTTACCCAACAGTGCTGGTGAAACATGGTCGATTTTTCTGGATTATCCGGATTATCCGAAGTAGGCCTAATGCACTTTAATGAGGGCTGTGTAGTGATTTTGCTTTTACTCACCCAGGGGAGCAAAAGAGTGTAGTAATGGGTATTCACATCACAGATGACATCAGATGTGAAAGATTGGTTGGGGAATCTAATTTGTAGAGCCTCTTATACTGTATACGTTTATGTTATCATGTGAAAAGATAAGCTAAAACGTTAAGCCAAAAAAAGATCAAGATAGTTCACCCAAAATTGAAAATTCTGTCATTAATTACTTACCCTCATGTTGTTCCAAACCTGTAAGACAATCCTAAATTAAAGAGCCAATCACTGATTAGTAAAGTCATTGCATTACTGCAGCTGCCGTCAGGGCTGGACTGGGACCAAAAAACGGCCCTGGCATTTTTGGCCATAGCGGCCCACCATGATTATTTAAGCAATATGCTGAGGCATATGACACATCAAAGGATATATAGGCTTTTGCGTCTTTTCTCCCGCAGCTTCTCTGCACCCCCCTTGCTCTTTTCTGGTTTATCCATTGTTATAGACGGACTCATCTCAAACTCCGGTCGAACTCTAAATAACAGATTTTGGGAGATGAAGGGGAGATGAGGGCTGGCCAGGAGGGAGGCAGGGCGTGGCCTGAGATTTCGTTGGACTAGCTCAATGTCCTTTAAGACAGTCAACCAATGGGGCGCGATTCGTGTCTCAGGTACTCTACCGTTGCAGTAATAAATAAATTGGCCTAATAAACTTTTTTAAAAATAAAAATGTGCGTCGGCCTGGCGGGCATTGCCCGGTATGCCCTATGGTCAGTCCAGGCCTGGCTGCCGTTAGTAGCTCTGGTTCCTGTAGAAACGGGCAACATTCACACATTTGCGCTCATGACTGTGCATGCACATTGGCTGATCTAACAAAAAAAAAACATTTTTTTAACAGTATTTGAACATAAGAAACAAGCTCTATGAGCTTTATGTTGTTGTCACTGAGCTTTTCAAATATGAAATTTAATCAGAAGCTTAGTGAACTGTTTTGGAGAATTGAATGTTTCCCATTCAAAGTGATAGGAGCTGCAATGCCTAAGAGGCATTTCAAAGATGGCGGCCGAGTGAAATGACTTGTCTTAAAGGGACTTTGGTTTTACCTATGTTTTATTCACACAGGAAACCAGAATTTGGCAATGTTCTGAAAGCTTTAAAGCAACACCAAAGAACTTCGCTCACTCTACAGGTTGGAAGCGGAATTGTCCATTACTGCTGTCGTAAATAATTTAGCCTACCGTCGCGTCACATGCACGTTATTTGTTTGGAGGCTATCCAGGGCCGGCTTTGGAAATAACGATGCCCAGTGACAAGGCAGAGTATGTTGCATGACTTTATGAAGGTATGAAAACGAAATGAAACATAATAATGACATTGTTTGTTTGTTTTTTCCGTAAAGCAAGTCTCATTTGAACTACAAAACCGCTACCCAACGACCCAAACTTACATAGTGTTGTAATGGCCGATAGAGGGTCGCAAAGCGAATGCGGAAGTGCCGTTTCACCCTGTTATGAGTTGATGAACCACTGACACGAGTTCGGAAACATTATTTTAAGGTAAAAAAAAAAACCTCTTTGGTGTTGCTTTAAGTCCAAACAAGATGGAGAAAGATTGAACTGTCAAGCATGCATTCATTTGTCTATTAAGAGCTGAGTTTGCGTAAGATGTTGCTGTCACTGAAAATAAGTATTTGTTTAAATAAGTGTAAGATGGATTTGTTGCAGTTTGCATCACTTTTAAGGTTTGAAAGCATAGTTATGAATGGATTTGGATGGATCTTTGTGATCCCTTTTTGTTTCATCCACTGCTGTTCCATTCGGAGGTCCTAAGAAAATTTTATGGAGGTCACAGGCCAAAACCTTACGAATCAGTCTCTAGGTCGGTGAACCGCAGAAACTGCATATGGACCAATGAAAAGTCCTTTCCTTCCCAAGCTTGGTGTCAGAGGTCTGCTTTTTGCCCACTAAGAGGTGTCTGGCTGTTATCCTAACATCTTATGTTAGTCCAAAAAGATCCAATCAAAATGTAGCAAAACTTTGTTAAAAGCATTGTTAAAATTAAATTTGTTTTCAACTTCGCTTCACTCACGGTTGGATCTTCTCAAACAATGTTTTTTTCTAACAACAGAAGGAGCATGATTTAAAAATACTGACTTCTCCAACCTCCAAACAAATTTCAAGTGCTGAGCTTCAAGTGACAGGTAGAAAAAGACAAATAAACACTGTTCAGCAAATGGACAAACTTTATGCTTAGGTCCAGAAAAAGCAAAAATTTCAGGGGCCTGTAACACTTATATAAAATACTCCACAACACTCATTACACATTAAAATTCAAATCTGGGGACTGTTCACTGGGGTCATCCTCTGCAGACTTACGTAAATCTTACATGTGAAAGACAGATCCAATCAAATATCCAGACAGAGAAGTCAGTTGATGTTGTCAAGTGTAAACGCGCCATGTCCTGATTGACTGATGATCCGGTCTGCTTGAGGGTCATGGTGATCGTATGTTAATACTAAGTGTAAATGTAGCTATTTTGTCCTCAAAGTTGATGTGTTAGAAGCAGGAAAAATGGGCAAGCATAAAAATTTGAGTGAGTTTGACAAGGGCCAAAGTGTGATGGCTAGATGGGTCAGAGCATCTTCAAAACTGCAGCTCTTGAGTGGGTTTGTTCCCGGTCTGTTATTATTTATCAAAAGTGGTTCAAGGAAGAAATAGTTGGAAGAAGGTGGCCTGGTCTGATAAATTACATTGCCTTTTACATCACAACAACAAGTTTGAGGTGTTGACTTGGTCTCCAAATTCCTCAGATCTCAAACTAATCAAGCAACTGTGGGGTGTGCTGAACAAACAAGTCCGATCCATGGAGACCCCACCTTTTAAAAGATCTGCTGCTAACATCTTGGTGGCAGATACCACAGTACACATTCAGGGGTCTATATATATATATACAGCCAAGCCAGAAATTCATACCCCTGGCAAATTTCTAACTTAAAGTTACTTTTATTCAACCAGCAAGTTTTTTTTTTTTTTTTTTTATTAGAAATGACACAGACATCTCCCACTTTTTGACAGGGGGATGGTGTTCTTAGGGTTGAAGGCTTCTCCTTTTTACACCAAATGAAGGCTACGTCATTGTGGCCAAACAATTAATTTTTGTTTCCATAAAACAGAAGACCAGAAGTCTTCTTCTTTGTCCAGATGAGCATTTGCAAAGGCCAAGCAGGCTCTGCTTTATCTGGAGAAGTGGTGTCCTCCTTGGTCTGCGTCCATGAAACCCAGTGGTGTGCAGTGTCTGTTGAACTGTCTGCCTTGAGATGTTGCCACCAGCAGAGCCCAGATTCATCAGGATGGCCTTGGTAGTGATCCTAGGATTCTTTTTTTTTTTACCTCTCTCACTGTCCTTCTGGCCAGCACAGGTAAAAAAAAAACTTGATGGTTAAAGTAACTTTAAGTCAGAATTTTTTGAAATTTCAGGGGTTATGAATAATTTTGGGCTTTACTGTATATACATACACAATTATTGTTCTTGTTTTTATATTCTGTGGAATAATAAGCAGTACGATAAACAGGTTTGCATGAGTAAATACAATAGACTATTGTGTTAAAGGTAGGGAAAAACTGTTACGTAATATTCTAGTGTTGAATGATTTACATACATTTAAATGGGTATGTGCTTCACCTGTTGAAAGCACATGTTTGAAGTCCTGGATTGAGTTAACTTCTTACCAGTACAAGTTCATATGCAGACAAGTAAGTCAGTGTCATCTAATTAAAAAAGGAAGATGAGACAAGGAAGCATTAATATTACAATATGGAAACAACCAAAAAATTTTAAAGTGTGATTGTATGTTTATACCTCTTTTCTGTTTTCAGACCCTGCATATTATGCAAATTTGCCTACACGAATAACAGCACTGAGCGGCTCTTGTGTGCAGATACCTTGTACATTTGATGCACCAGAGAACATACTGAAAAATGCAAAAACTATATTTGGCTTTTGGATAAAGAAAATCCCAGATTTTGACAAACCAAAGAGTTTGGTAGTTTTTAACGGAAGTTCAAAAATCATAAGAGGATTTAATCATATAGAAATAGTTGGAAATCTTAGTCAGCGTGAATGTACCACTGTTCTCTATGACGTCATGAACAATCATACGGACAATTACTACTTTAGTGTAAGAATTAAGTCTCTAGAGGATTGGAAATACACATATAAAAACAACCCCACCAACATTTCCGTCTCTGGTAAGTACAGTAGGTCTCCACTGTAAACTATACATTTAAAAACATTTGAAGTGCTCAAAACCTTTCAAAACCTTTTCAAACTTGTCCAAAACGATACCCGTTCTTGTCCTAGGACAACTTGGAATAACTTTTTTGATCTACTTCAAATGTTGACTACTGTATGTTGTTCTTTTATGATTACAAAATGATTCTGTTATTATGATTCATAATCATGGATTCATAATCATGGATTCACTTCATGGGGTTTTTAATAAGTCACATATTTGGGCATGTTTTTGGCCATTGCCTATTTACATCAAATGCAAAACATGACTACAGGCATATTGGAAGGTTGTCGTGATGAACATTGCAATGTTGTAATCTCAAAATGTTCCATTATAATCAATGAATCTATTATTTAAATACAAGGGTGGCACGGTTCACAAAACCCACGGTTCGGTTCGTTTCATGGTTTTAGGTCATGGTTTTCGGTTCTGTACGGTTCTTGTTTTTGTTTTTTTGTTTTAATCTTTAACTCTCCAGAAATTTACTTTGGCATATGATATGTAGCTTAATTATCCACAACTGAGGATACATTATTAAAAATTGTTATATCATATAATCATGCACAAACTGAATTGGACTTGACTTTAAGCACATTATTGGGACCTTCTCTGAGGAAAGCTAGGGGAGATCTTGATACAGCAAGAGAGAAGACATTGATGACATGCTTTTCATTTATATGCCAAAAACAGGAGAATGTGTATTGCTATCTCTACAGGAATTTATGTGCCGTTTTAGCACATAAAGATTGAACTTAAGAATTAACTTGCATTTATCAAACTGCCAACTTCAGTGTAGCTCTTACAAAAATTGTATCTTTTAAAAGTAAAAGAGAGGAAATCTTTAAGCTCTGTCTTTTAAACAAGTGATTTAAAAGGGTTGCGCTTGTGGCATTCTGAAAAGTTGAGATGTGGTGCAGACATGCCTGGAAAAAACGAGCGCGTCGCACCTCGTGTGCGTCGCAACCACGTGGCTTTCATTATGAGTGCACATACCGCACGTCTACATTTGAAATAACGAACTTGAGCGCGCAAAAGACGCTACATGTGAACGGCCCCTTATACGGCAGCCTCCAACTCCGGCAGCCTTATCTCTCCCACTTGCCATTTCTACACGTGACGTAACCTGCAGCACTCCACTTTTACTGTCTGTATGTCCACACACACTATTTTGCACAAAAAGGACACTCACTACGTGCACGAGGCTACATTGCGCATGCATTGAACCGTGTGACGCACACACGCTCCGAACCGTTTATGCTGGTATAGTGCTGGTCCGGGCTGGTTTATGCTGGTTAGTGCTAGTGTAGTGCTTGTCAAAGCTGGTTTATGCTGGTATAGTGCTGGTCCCGGTTGGTTATTTCTGGTTAGTGCTAGTGTAGTGCTGGTCCGGGCTGGTTTATGCTGGTATAGTGCTGGTCCGAGCTGGTTTATGCTGGTTAGTGCTAGTGTAGAGCTGGTCCAGGCTGGTTTATGCTGGTTAGTGCTAGTGTAGTGCTTGTCTAGGCTGGTTTATGCTGGTATAGTGCTGGTCCAGGCTGGTTTATGCTGGTGTAGTGCTGGTCCGGGCTGGTTTATGCTGGTTAGTGCTAGTGTAGTGCTTGTCCAGGCTGGTTTATGCTGGTATAGTGCTGGTCCGGGCTGGTTTATGCTGGTTAGTGCTAGTGTAGTGCTTGTCAAAGCTGGTTTATGCTGGTATAGTGCTGGTCCCGGTTGGTTATTTCCGGTTAGTGCTAGTGTAGTGCTTGTCCAGGCTGGTTTATGCTGGTATAGTGCTGGTCCGAGCTGGTTTATGCTGGTTAGTGCTAGTGTAGTGCTGGTCCAGGCTGGTTTATGCTGGTTAGTGCTAGTGTAGTGCTTGTCTAGGCTGGTTTATGCTGGTATAGTGCTGGTCCAGGCTGGTTTATGCTGGTGTAGTGCTGGTCCGGGCTGGTTTATGCTGGTTAGTGCTAGTGTAGTGCTTGTCCAGGCTGGTTTATGCTGGTATAGTGCTGGTCCGGGCTGGTTTATGCTGGTTAGTGCTAGTGTAGTGCTTGTCAAAGCTGGTTTATGCTGGTATAGTGCTGGTCCCGGTTGGTTATTTCCGGTTAGTGCTAGTGTAGTGCTTGTCCAGGCTGGTTTATGCTGGTATAGTGCTGGTCCGGGCTGGTTTATGCTGGTTAGTGTTAATGTAGTGCTTGTCAAAGCTGGTTTATGCTGGTATAGTGCTGGTCCCGGGTTGGTTATTTCTGGTTAGTGCTAGTGTAGTGCTTGTCCAGGCTGGTTTATGATGGTTATTGCTAGTGTAGTGCTTGTTCAGGCTGGTTTATGCTGGTATAGTGCTGGTCCAGGCTGGTTTATGCTGGTTAGTGCTGGTCCGGGCTGGTTTATGCTGGTTAGTGCTAGTGTAGTGCTTGTCCAGGCTGGTTTATGCTGGTATAGTGCTGGTCCCGGTTGGTTATTTCCGGTTAGTGCTAGTGTAGTGCTTGTCCAGGCTGGTTTATGCTGGTATAGTGCTGGTCCGGGCTGGTTTATGCTGGTTAGTGCTAATGTAGTGCTTGTCAAAGCTGGTTTATGCTGGTATAGTGCTGGTCCCGGTTGGTTATTTCTGGTTAGTGCTAGTGTAGTGCTTGTCCAGGCTGGTTTATGCTGGTTATTGCTAGTGTAGTGCTTGTTCAGGCTGGTTTATGCTGGTATAGTGCTGGTCCAGGCTGGTTTATGCTGGTTAGTGCTGGTCCGGGCTGGTTTATGCTGGTTAGTGCTAGTGTAGTGCTTGTCAAAGCTGGTTTATGCTGGTATAGTGCTGGTCCCGGTTGGTTATTTCTGGTTAGTGCTAGTGTAGTGCTTGTCCAGGCTGGTTTATGCTGGTATAGTGCTGGTCCGGGCTGGTTTATGCTGGTTAGTGCTAGTGTAGTGCTTGTTCAGGCTGGTTTATGCTGGTATAGTGCTGGTCCAGGCTGGTTTATGCTGGTTAGTGCTGGTCCGGGCTGGTTTATGCTGGTTAGTGCTAGTGTATTGCTTGTCCAGGCTGGTTTATGCTGGTATAGTGCTGGTCCGGGCTGGTTTATGCTGGTTAGTGCTAGTGTATTGCTTGTCCAGGCTGGTTTATGCTGTTATAGTGCTAGTCCGGACTGGTTTATGCTGGTTAGTGCTAGTGTAGTGCTTGTCAAGGCTGGTTTATGCTGGTATAGTGCTGGTCCAGGCTGGTTTATTCTGGTTAGTACTAGTGTAGTGCTGGTCCAGGCTGGTTTATGCTGGTTAGTGCTAGTGTAGTGCTTGTTCAGGCTGGTTTATGCTGGTATAATGCTGGTCCAGGCTGGTTTATGCTGGTTAGTGCTGGTCCGGACTGGTTTATGCTGGTTAGTGCTAGTGTAGTGCATGTCAAGGCTGGTTTATGCCGGTATAGTGCTGGTCCAGGCTGGTTTATTCTGGTTAGTACTAGTGTAGTGCTGGACCAGGCTGGTTTATGCTGGTTAGTGCTAGTGTAGTGCTTGTTCAGGCTGGTTTATGCTGGTATAATGCTGGTCCAGGCTGGTTTATGCTGGTATAATGCTGGTCCAGGCTGGTTTATGCTGGTTAGTGCTGGTCCGGACTGGTTTATGCTGGTTAGTGCTAGTGTAGTGCATGTCAAGGCTGGTTTATGCCGGTATAGTGCTGGTCCAGGCTGGTTTATTCTGGTTAGTACTAGTGTAGTGCTGGACCAGGCTGGTTTATGCTGGTCTAGCTGGTGTACCAGCATATCCATGCTGTTCCCAAGCAAAATGTAGCTGGTGATGTTGGTTTACCAGCATGGTCTTGAAGGGTTGAGTATCAGTAGGCCAGCTGTCTGTATGCAAGTAGTGTTTTGGGACTAACATAGTTTTTGCTTGCATATATAACACATTAATAATGTAAAGGAAAAGCAATTTAAGATTAAAATATGATTTATTGAACTATATGACAGTTTTGTCATTTCTTTTGCTCCCTCTGCTGAAATTATTTTAATTGCTTTAGTTATGACTACTTTATTACCCAATGTCACTGGTAAGCTACTGTAGTAAAATGTTTCAAAACATCAAAGGATTGTCTCCTGTTTCATAAGATCTGTACACAAATCAGCTAAAATCAGTTAAAAAGAGCATGTACACATAGCATAACAATAACATTTGGAGATATGTGATGGAGGGAACTACAGTCAATCTGAGCTGCTTTGCTGAAGCCCCCTGCCCCAAACATCCTCCTAAAATATCCTGGTCTAACATCGCTGAATCTGACCACATTACAACACAGTTACTGGTGAAACCTAATAAAACCCATTCAATGTTTTCACACATGACCTTCAACGCTTCATACATTGATCAAAAGAAGAACATCTCCTGCACTTCTACATATCCAAGAAATATATCTAATGACTCCACTGTGGCAACCACCATGATCCTAAGAGTACTTTGTAAGAGATTTGGAGATTTTTTTACTCTTTCATTAGCATTATTGTGTTCAGATGTTTAGTTTATCTACAGATATTTCTATTTTGCCTTAAAGTTTCTCCAAAAGAAACTCACATCACTGCCGATCCACCTAATTCAGTCTCTTTTGGCACTACTGTGACTTTGACTTGCAAAAGCAAAGCCAGTCCAAATAAAATGAACTACACTTGGTACAAACGTGGACAGGAGAAAGATCTGGATTTTGGAGATCAACTGACCTTCAGTGTAGATAAAAGAAGTGAAGACTGGTACTTCTGCACAGCAAAGAACATACATGGTAATCAGACATCAGAAGAGATCAAGGTGTTTGTGAAAAGTAAGTTTAATATAGACATTCGCCTTTACTACGTAAAGATACTAAAATAAATAAGAGTATCTGCAGAGCCTACTAAACCAACTAATTTTGCTTTATGTTTTTAATATGGATCTGTTTCTTTAGAACCACAGATCAAATTATTGATCATTGGCTGTATAGGAGGAATTTCTGGAGCATTTCTGTTGATCTTTCTTCTGGTAACAGTTTTCCAAAGGTAAACACAGTTAATTTAGTTATTTTTGAATCCTCTTTGAAGCTCCATATCTTTTCACATAGAAACCCACATAAAATCTGGTGTTCACAATATGGTGGTCAGTTTTGTATTATAGTAATCTCAGCATTCCTTATTAACACAGATTGCAAAGAGTAAAGGAATCCACTATTAGAGAAACTGACGTCTCAGATCAGGTGTGTTATTGACTCTTTCAGTAGATCACATTTCTGTTGTTTCTAATGCTTTTCTAATGGGTGAAGAGCTAGAGATGCCAAAGGATGAGAAAGACGTGATCCACTATGGGCAGATTGACTTCTCCACTGCCCAAACCAAAAGCACCACAGAGAAGATCTCAGGACAAGAGACAATATACGAAGAGGTCTTTGGTTTAGGGAAAGATTAGTTTACATTAGAATAAACAGACTGCAATGTAGTATGCTTTAGCTTGTGTCGTATATGCATTGTCATCCAATACAAAAAAAAATTTAGGTATTAAGTTATAGTAGGTGTCATAGAACTGATTTATTTGGTAGATTGTTCATCCATCTTTCTGAGGATTTTTTTTTCTTCATGATTCCAGAGTCTTACATTTTGATTTATTTCTCTGAAAGTAATGGTTAAAGATTTATAATTTAAACGTTTTGCTTTAGTAAACATATCTTCATATTTATATTGTGGCGGGGATCCCGATGCACAATCAGCGTCGCCCTGGCAACTCATACCGAACACCTGGATCCACTCACCACGGACCAATCGTTCACGGACGCCACCCCTACAAAAGCCGGTTGCTTACCACAGACAGAGGAGAAACTATCTCCGATGAGGTTGAAGCTTACCTGCTCTCTGCTCTCGTTTCCCCCGCAGATTCACCGTGAACGATTGGCGCCGTCACTTCCTGGACACAAGCCACCGCAACGATCTCACTCCCAGCACTTACCTGCTTGTGGACACCTTCCCCGGAAACCTGCACGACAAGGACTTCACCTCTCACGGAGCACCGTCGCACGATCACCTGCCTTCTCACCATTTGCACTTAAGTCTGTCAATAAAGCTCACCCTCCGGGGCTCACTAAGCTGTCTTGTCTTGTTGTGCTGTTCCCCGCCCGGCCACAATATCTTGAAAGATAAATATGAGTAAGACAATTTTACAATACTTTACAGTAAGGTGTCGATGTAGTATATGCACACTGGAGGATGGGGTGGTTTGGTAAAACCGTATGCAGTGGGGACTCCTTTTGAAAAACTGCTTAGGGCCTTGAAAATACTGGGGTCAGCCCTGTTTAAACCACATGTGTGGCGATGCCCTGGTAAGGAGTACCGAGAAAATTGTGTCTTGCCTACAGACAAGCATGGTGGTGGTAGCATCATGGTCTGGGGCTGCATGAGTGCTGCTGGTACTGGGGAGCTACAGTTCACTGAGGGAAACATGGATTCCATTATGTACTATACATTCTAAAGCAGAACATGATGCTTTCCTTCCAGAAACTAGGCCGAACAGCAGGTTTCCAACATGATAACGATCCCAAACACACCAACAAGATGACAACTGCCTTGCTGAAGAAGCTGAAGGTGAAGGGGTGGCCAAGTATGTCTCCAGTAGGGTGACCACTCGTCCCACATTGTCCCGCAAAATCACATATGTCCCGCAATAGGTCTATTGCCAGGTGGTCACCCTAGTCTCTAAACCTGAACCCTATTAAGCACCTGTGGGGGATCCTCAAGCATAAGGTGGAGAAGCACCATGTGTCTAATGTCCAGCAGCTCCGTTATGTCATTATAGAGGAGTGGAAGAGGATCCCAGCAACAACCTGTGCAGCTCTGGTCAATTCCATGCCCAGGATGATTAAGGCAGTGCCAGATAACAATGGTGCTAACACGATATATTGACACTTTGGACAAGTTCACTTAGGGTGTGCTCGTTGCCAGCTATTTTGACAATAATGGCTGTATGTTGAGTTATTTTCAGAGGACAATAAATATATACTGCCATAGAAGCTGCACATTGACTACTCTAAAATATATCCAAGTTTCATTTCTATAGTATTGTCCCTTAAGAAGATATACTAAAGTGGCTGCTGAAATGTGAGCAGTGTACTCACTTTGTGACATACTGTATGTGAATCTTTGCTTTCAGTATTTGGTGTGAAACCCCCTTGTAAATGCTGATCAGTCCTGCACAATAACATGTAGGAGTTTTAGCCCACTCATTGTGCAGAACTACTTAAACTGTGTGATGTTGGTGGGTTTCCTCCTATGAACCGATTGCTTAGGTCCTTCCACAACATTTTAATTGCATTAAGGTCTGGACATTGACTCAGCCATTACAAAACATTAATTTTGTTTTTCTTTAAACATTCTTTGGTAGAATGACTTGTGTAGTTGGGGTTGTTGTCTTGCTACATGACCCACGTTCTGTTGAGACTCTGTTCTTGATAGATGTCTTGATGTTTCCTTTAGAATTTACCGGTATAATTCAGAATTTATTGTTCCATCAATGATGGCAGGTTGTCCTGGCCAAGATGCAGCAAAACAGGCCCAAGCCATGATAATACGAAGATAATAAAAGAAGATTCTTAAGCTGGAATGCAGTGTGTTCTTTTATCCAAACATCATAGCTACTCATTTAAACCAAAAAGTTCTATTTTAGTTTCATCCATCCATTAAACTTTTTTCCAATAGTTTTCTGGCTTGTCCACATGATCTTTAGCAAGCAATTTTCTTTTTGGAGAATAGTGGCTTTCTTCTTTCAACTCTGCCATCCGCACTACCGTTTGCTCAGTATTCTCCTGCAGGTGGGCTCATGAGCATTAGCCAGTGGGAGAAAGGCCTTAGAGGTTACCCTGGGAACTTTTGCAACCTTGCAGATTATTACACATTCTACTTTGGAGTGATTTTTTCTTTGCTCGACCACTTTTTAGGGAAGGTAACAGTGGTCTTGAATTTCCTCCATTTGTACACAGTCTCTCTGACCATGGATTTGTGGAGTCCAAACTCTTTAGAGATGGTTTTGTAACCTTTTCTAGACTGATGAGCAACACCAACTCTTTTTCCAAGGTCCTCAGTAATCTTCTTTGTGACATGATTCACTTCCACAAACATAAACAGACTTTGATAGATCCCTGTTCTTTGAATAAAACAGGTAATGTACTGACATTTGATAGTCATTGCACTGACTGAAAACACATCTGCACAGACGGACTCTAATTTCACCTTTAAATTAACTGCTAATCCAAGAGATTCACATTCTTTTGCAACACACAGATATGTAACAATGGATCATTTTTCTCAATAAATAAATGAAAAAGGAAATATTTTGATTGGGTTCTCTTTGTCTGCTTTGGTTAAACCCAAAAATAATCGTTAACTAAAGCCTTTCTGTCCCCTGGTGTTGGGTTGATAAACAGGTTTGCATGAGGAAATACAATAGACTGCTGTGTTTAAAGTAGGAAAAAACATGTTACATGATATTCTAATGTTTGAATGATTTACATACATTTAAATGGGTAATTGTTTTACCTGTTGAAATCCCACATTTGAAGTTCTGGAAAGAATTTTACCTGCGTCATTGTCTGAAAAACAAGAAGTTAGGTTCACAGTACTCCATAGTTCTGTATGGAAACCGTGCTGGACATTTGTTTTACTCTGAATGGATGACTGTACTGCTGTAGGTGAGGCTTTTCTATCACTTTATTCATTTTATCTAATGCAGAAATATTCATAAAAATATATATATATCAGATAATGAAACTTAAGTGTCTGTCTATCAAAAAAAGGAGAAAAAAAAAAGCATGGCACCCATGTGAAGTTTGTGTTTCTGTGTGTTTGTATTTACAGCACCTGAGATGTCTGTCTTTTCTTTCATGGTTTTTCTGTTCTTACCAGTACAAGTTCATATGCAAACAAGTGAGTCAGTGGCATCTAATTAAAAAGATGATAAAAGGAAGCATTAGTATTACAATGATTATGTCAACAAAAGCTTTTAAAGTGTGAAATTACTATTACTTTTTTTTTTTCCAGAATATTATGCAGTATTGCCGAAGACAATAAATGCACTGAGCGGTTCTTGTGTGCAGATACCTTGTACATTTGATACACAAAATAACACACTGAAAAACACAAAAAGTATATTTGGCTTTTGGATAAAAAAGAAAGCTGCTTTTCTTCAGTCAGATAGTTTGGTGGTTTTTAATGGAAGTACAAACATCATCAAAGGATTTAATCACATAGAAATAGTTGGAAATCTTAGTCAGCGTGAATGTACCACTGTTTTCTATGACGTCATGAACAATCATACAGACAATTACTTCTTTAGGGTGGAAATGAAGAATCCAGTGGATTGGAAATACACATATGCTGACAATCCTGTCTACATTTTTGTCTCAAGTAAGTGTGGTCTTCATTTTAAACTATATTGTTCTTGTAGTGAAATGAAATTACTCTAATTATGATTTATAATCATCATTGATTATTTTATGGGTTCTTAAACAACTTGTAACCTTTGTTTGCAACTTGTAACCTTTGTTGCATCTCTCAGTAAAGTATATTCTCATACTTTTGATTGGTAAAATGCCTTAAGTTTTGAGATGATTCAATCACTAGTCTTTTAGTAACTGGAATAGGTGAATGGATTGTATTAACGACTGAATCTTCAGTAATATAGTGAAGTTAATAGTTTCCATAATTGAATTTACATTTGTTGTCAAAGATGTGTGAAGCAGGCACGCAGGCTACTGCAATTACAATGAATGTTATTTGTGAAATGTACCTAGCTCTAAGATAATGCACATACCATGCTAAATTAAAATAATACAATTAAGTGATTGCTTTTACACAAAAGTTCAATAAAGTGATAATAATTAATATTAACTCTCCTTAAAGACAGTATTGACCATTTACTTTTTAAATGGAGCCACTGAAGAACCATTGCGTATCTCCAAGGAACACAGTGTTTTTGTTTCCCTAAATGAATCAGCATATTTGAGTAAAATGTTTGAGTGAACAATTCAATGACTCAAAAAAGCTACTTGAATCAGTGTTTTTGATTGAATCACTTGTAAATTATTTAATTACACACTTCACTAGTCAATTGCTTTTCGCCATCTACTGGTGTAATTATGTAACATCCAACAGAAATAACCCAGAATTAGATGTAATTTAATAGTGTTTTATACAGTTTACTATTTGCCCTATAGATGTACCAGCGCCTCCCATTCTTACACACTCTTATCTGCAAGAAGTGATGGAGGAAACTGCAGTCAATCTGAGATGCTCTGCTGAAGCCCCCTGCCCCAAACAACCTCCTACAATATCCTGGTCTAACATCCCTAAATCAGCAAATATTACAACACGGTTAAAGGAGAAATCTGATAAAACCCAGTCAGTGTTTTCACGTGTGAACTTTAAAGCTTCATACATTGATCACAGGAAGAACATCTCCTGCACTGCTACATATCCAAGAAATATATCTAATGACTCCACTGTGGCGACCACCATAATCCTGAGAGTACTTTGTAAGAGATTTGGAGTCATTTTGCTTTTTCATAAGAATAATTGTGTTCAGATGTCTAGTTTACCTACATATGTTTCTATTTTGCTTTAAAGTTTCTCCAAAAGAAACTCACATGGCCATCGATCCATCTAATTCAGTCTCTGTTGGCACTACTGTGACTTTGACTTGCAAAAGCAAAGCCAGTCCAAATGAAATAAACTACACGTGGTACAAACTTGGACAGGAGAAAGAGCTGGATTTTGGAGAACAACTGAACTTCAGTGTAGATAGCAGAAGTGAAGGCTGGTACTTCTGCACAGCAGAGAACATACATGGTACTCAGACATCAGAAGAGGTCCAGCTGATTGTGGAAAGTGAGTTTAATACAGACATATACCAGTACTATGTACAGATACTAAAATGAACATGGGTATCTGCACAGCCTACTGAACCAACTAATTTTGCTAAATGTTTTCAATTTGGCTCTGCTTCATTAGCATCACAGATCATCAAAAAATCATTGATCAATGGCTGTGTAGGAGGAATTTCAGCATTTCTGTTGATTTTTCTTCTGGTAACAATCTTCCTAAGGTAAACACAGTTAAATTGTTATTTTTTAATTCTTTTTGAAGCTCAGTTGTCCAAATTACTGTAACAAGTCTTCAGAATAAATATATTTTCACTTAAAAACCCACATAAAATCTGGTGTTCAAAATATAGTGGTCTGGTTTGTATAATATAAATATCTGCATTTCCTCTTAATACAGACTGCAAAGAGTAAAGGCATCCATTACTAGGGAAACTGACGTCTCAGATCAGGTATGTTCTAGACTCTTTTAGCAGATCACATTTCTGCTGTTTCTGCCATGCATTTTACTGTAAAGGTTTATTATGTACAGAAACCAAAAACTGAAGACAATGGATCCACAGAAACAGTCATGTATTATGTTCTCTTTCAGGGTCAAGAAAAGCATGTACAGGTCAACCACATTTATGCTAATAGTGCTTTTCAGATGGGTGAAGAGATAGAAATGCCAAAGGATGAGACTGACATTATTCACTATGGGCAGATTGACTTCTCCACTGCCCATACACAAAGTACCTCAGAGAAGATCTCAGGACAAACAACAATATATGCAGAGGTCTATGTTTCAGGGAGAGATTAGTTTACATTAGAAATAAACAGATTGTGAGTAAATTGTATAAATGTAGTACGTTTTGTCTTGTCATTTTTGTCTTCAGCAATTTTTTAAGTAATTAAAAATATTTAGGTATAAGGTTCTTTATAGTAGGTTTCATAGAACTGATTTATTAGGTACATCTTTCATCCATCTTTCTGAGGACAGTTTTCTCTGCATATTGATTCCAGAGTCGTCAGAAAAGTATTCTGTAATTGTATTGTTATTATTTTTCATCAATGTTGTTTTCAGACAATTTTTGTGTAGATTTGTTTTATAAGTACACTCTTAAAAATAAAGGTGCTTTAAAAGGTTCTTCAAGCGATGCCACAGAAGAACCATTGTTGGTTACACAAAGAACCATTCAGTCAAATGTTCTTTAAAGAGCTATCTCTTTCTAACCTTTATAATCTGAAGAATCTTCTTTCTCCACAAAGAACCTTTTGTGAAACAGAAAGGTTCTTCAGATGTTTAAGGTTCTTTATGGAACCATTTAGACAAAAAAGGTTCTTGTATGGCAGCGTGAAACACCTTTATTTTTAAGAGTCTATAGTTTATAATAAATTAAATTTCAGTCACAGGAGTTTAGAGCTGATCTCAAACACTTATTATTAGTCAAGTTATTCATTAACATTACCTATGGAAAAAAAGGCTCTCCTATGACGTTTTCCATTTTCAAATATATTTTTTCAATAAATCTCATTATTTAATGATGGTAGAGTCTGTTTTGTTCATGTTGGTTTGTTGGTTTTTCTCCATCCACAGAGTTTGTACAAACATCATCAAAGGGTTTAGTTATATTGAGATATTTGAAAATCTTAGGCAGTGTAGGGTGGAAATAAAAAATCCAGAGGATTGGAAAAATACATACTGTCAAGCCCGAAATTATTCATACCCCTGGCAAATTCTGACTTTAAGTTACTTTTATTCAACCAGTAAGTTTTATTTATTTTTTGATTAGAAATGACACAGGCGTCTCCCAGAAGATAATAAGACAATGTACAAGAGGCATCATTGTGGAAAAATTTTTTCACTCAGCTTTTATTTATATTTGAACAAAAAGTGGCATATCCAAAATTATTCATGCCCTTCTCAGTAATCAACAGAAAAGCCTTTATTGGCTATTACAGCAATCAAATGCTTCCTATAATTGCTGACCAGCTTTTTGCATGTCTCCACTGGTATTTTTGCCCATTCATCTTTAGCAATGAGCTCCAACTCTTTCAGGTTGGAGGGTCTCCTTGCCATCACCCTGATCTTTAGCTCCCTCCACAGATTCTCAATTGGATTTGAGTCAGGACTCTGGCTGGGCCACTGCAAAACGTTAATGTTTTTGTCTGCTAACCATTTCTTCACCACTTTTGCTGTGTGTTTTGGGTCGTTGTTGTTCTGAAATGTCCACTAGTGCCCAAGGCCAAGTTTCTCTGCAGACTGCCTGATGTTGTTGTTGAGAATTTTGTTCTATTACTTCTTTTTCATTATTGTGATTAGGTTCCCTGGTTCACTGGCTGAAAAACACCCCCAAAACATTAGGTTCCCACCACCATGTTTGACAGAGAGGATGGTGTTCTTAGGGTTGAAGGCTTCTTTTTTGTACACCAAATAAAGGCTACATCATTTGTGCCCAAACAATTCAAATTTTTTTTTTCTGACCCTAAAACAGAAGACCAGAAGGTCTTCTTCTTTGTCCAGATGAGCATTTGCAAAGGCCAAGAAGGCTCTTGTGTGCTTTATCTGGAGAAGTGGTGTCCTCCTTGGTCTGCGTTCGTGAAACCCAGCAGTTTGCAGTGTCTGTTGAACTGTCTGCCTTGAGATGTTGCCACCAGCAGAGCCCAGATTCATCAGGATGGCCTTGGTGGTGATCGCTGGATTCTTTTTTACCTCTCTCACTATCTTCCTGGCTGGCACAGGTGTCTAGCCTGGAAAAAATCCAGACCCTAATCTATTAAGATTAAGGGTCTGGCATCGAGCAATGAAAAGGGCCTAACTCGAGGGGCGGCACCAAGCATGCATTTGAAACTCTCACTGCACGCAATTGGATAACGCCACGACCAATCACACAGTGTGACGTATCCAGAGCGACGAAACCGAGAGAGATTGACGAGAGATGTAAATGTAGCCTTATGGAAATGGGTCACCTTACTCACCCTGTTTGACAATGGATCTTAGTTCGCCCAGCTTGGAAAAACATTCCCTGAAGGCTTTCTCTCTTTTATCAGTCTTTCACCTGGTGAACATATAAGAGTGGATTTCAATGTTATAACATAATCAATGTGACAAGATTAATAACTATTAATTTCGGCAGCTGAATCAACCTCATAAAACAATTAGGTCCGATCAAACTATTCATTAACTATCAAATAATACGTGGATGGACGCTAGCGTTTCATTCAGCAGCGAGACATATCGTCCTGTTCAAGTTAGGCTACTGTATTACTATTGAATAGTTCAGTTTTTCATTACAGTAAGTATACCAAGTGACTCTTACCATTTGTAAATGAGATGGACCTCATCCACCACAATCCCGATCAGGTTATCCCGGTAGACCTTGTTCGATAACATTTCTCGCCACTCCTTTTTTTTTTTACAGCCAGGACTCGGGACTGGCAAATGCTATCTGGCATTGCCCACTTCAGATCTGTTCCTCTTCGTGGTCGCCAAGTTGCAGAGCCAAAAGACCGTATTTCCTCGCCTCTTTCACTTGGTCCTCCATAAGGGCGATCAATGGCGAGACCACAACCACCAGTGGGTTTTCACTAAGCCCCATATACTTAGCTACCAGCGGAGCTAACTGATGGATTAAACTCTTGCCGTATTCCAGTCGGCAAAACAGCAAAAACGTCCTTCTTGCAAAGGAACGATTCGAGCGCGGTTTTCTGTTCCTCTTTTATATAAAAAGGCCAAGTCTAACTCGTTCATTGTAGCGGCCAAAGCCGTTTCAAACAACTGATGTTCATCTAGCCATCTCTCAATGTTTACTAAATGATTCCGGATGTCGCAACGCTGTCTTCATCAGCTTAGCTCGCCTCTGGCCCACCTACATCAGATACACCGATTTGATTGGTTCCCAGAACTGCTTACGTAATGCAGTAACGTGCATCATTGCTCGATGCCAGAGTGTCATGCAGAGACAATTCAAATTGAGCTCTCGCGAGACCTCTGGATTTCCAGGGTAACAGGTGTCACTTTTGGCTTCCAAACACATCCTCTGAGATTTTTTACAGTCCGGAACGTCTTGTATTTTTAAATAATACTTTGTATACTGTAGCCACTGGAACTTCAAAACATTTAGATATGGTCTTATAGCCCTTTCCTGACTTGTAATCAGCTACAATGCGCAGCTGTAGGTCCTCAGTGAGCTCCTTTGTCTTAGCCATGACTGTCCACAAACCAACAGCAGAGAGCTTCTGTTTTTCACCTGTTGAGTTGACTAAAACAGCTGTTCCCAATGAATCAGGGTAATTAGGATGCTTTAGAACAGCTTGGACTATTTGGAATGGTGTAGAACTTAGGATTTTTCCATAGACTGTGACAGTTTGCAAAGGGTATGATATGATAATTTTGGACCATGGATATGCCACTTTTTGTTTAAATGTAAATAAAAGCTGAGAAATATTTTTTATGCCACAATGATGCCTCTTGTACATAGCCTCATTATCTTTTGGGAGAAGCCTGTGTCATTTCCGGTCAAAAGAAAACTTGCTGGTTGAATAAAAGTAACTTTAACTCAGAATTTGCCAGGGGTATGAATAATTTCGGGCTTGACTGTAGGTATTTTTCCAATCCTCTGGATTCTTCATATTCACCCAAAAGTAGTATTTAACTGAATGACTGTTCATGACATCAAAGAAAACAGTGGTACAATTACGCTGACTACGATTTTTAAAATTACTCACTGATTATGATTCATGATGATTATGTCACTAAATATTTTTATAATAAAATTTTCTGCTTGATTATATAGTACATGCCAAGTATAATCAAATTCTGTTTTATAGCTTGACCTAATTTCATATCATCTGTAGTCTACTGAACAGCATGTCTGTTTATTAATGTTTGTATCTGCCACTGGTTCATTTTAGGCCTATTAGAATTATCCGTGCCTTTGATTGTGTCTGTGTGGGAAGAGTTTCAATTTTACTATTGTTGTTTTTCCTGGCAACACTTTTTAGAAGGTAAGCAAAGACTAAAAACATTCATTAGTGTTCATATTTATGATTATGATTAATAAATTTCCTGTTGATAGGGTACAACAGTCAAAGGCATCCAATGAATCCATTGGAAACCTGACATTTCAGATCAGGTATGTTCTACACTCTTGTAGTGGTGTCTTTTACTGGTCAGAAAAAAATGATATGATGATGAAATGATAATGATTTGCTGATGGTTCATGGTTCATTTTCGTAAGGGAATTAAAACTTGTTAAATCACTAAAACAGTGTTTAGTGACATTAAAACCAATATCAGAGATACAGATAAAAATTAAAAATAGATTTCAATAGATGGAAATGGAATTTAGGAGGGTTAAAATGAACTGATTATTTGTGAACTGAGGAGGGTTCAGTACAGTATGTTGGTAACACAATATTCTTAAAGGCAAAATGCATTTCAAACTTATTTTAATAAAATAGGTTGATATCAATTTTTGATTAGATTTAATTTAGACTTTTCAGTACTGAAAGAATTATATTTGTTACCCACGTTTTTCTCACTGTGCTTACTGTGCTCCTAGTGCAGTTTGCTGAAACATTTCCACCCTTTAATTAATGTGAAGTAAACATTCTTTTATTACTACTTTCGAGTTCCCTTTTCCAAACCTCAGCATCGTTATAAAATGTCACTAAACCTACACTTGTGATTCAATTATTTTGTTTAATGGAAAAAATGACTGACAACTGAAATTACTATAATGATAGCTTGTCATCCAGTCATGTAATCATTGTGTTACACACTGCTCATTGAAGGAAAACAAGAGATCATTGATTTCTTTTTATTTTAGTCTCTTTTAGTCTCTAATGACAATGACATATAGAAGGGAAAAGGAATTCCTTTCCTTTTGCTAAAGGGAGACATGTTTATATCTTGAGCAAGTGTCTAAGTATTTAGACAATGTCCTTGTTTCAAAGCTGTCTCAGTTTTGTCTTTAAAGTGTTGTGTGTTTGTGGCTGTCAAATGTTGCAACCCCCTCCCACACCAGCCACAATGAGACAATGGCTCCTTGACAAATTTTTTTTTTGAGTTTTGTGAGTGACATGCAGTTATTAAATTCCTTATACGTTTCTACATTTCATTCACCCTGCTCTAAACAACATTAATTTTATCTTCCCTGACCCCAATTTATAGATTAAAGCAACCATTTTGACCCCAGTATTTTAAAACAAGCTTTTTTAAGCCTGCCTGAGTAACAAAAAAACACTATATTTATATTATCAGATTTTTGCCAGATTTGTTCGGTAACATTAAGTCAAGGTCCATGTTTCATTCAATGTTTATAATTTCATTCAACTATATTAAAGTGTATGACAGTTTTATTGAACAGTAACAAGACAAGGCTTATTAAGTTAACATTAATGTTAAAGAATAACATTCCGAATGCTACATTAAAGTCTTGGTCTCATTTGATAAACTATGGTCAAAAATCACCCATTTAACATTTAATAACTGATGAATCTATTTTAAACATCTTCCTTATTTAGAGTAATTTGGGTGGGAAGTTTACTTCATTTTAAGTTCTTCTTCTTTAATCCATGTTTAAAATGTGTTGCAATGGAAAGGACCTTCTGCTTTTGTGAATGACTGTACTGTTGTGTGGTAAGGATTTTCTTTTTCTGTTTTGTAAAATTGTAAGTTATCTGTAATGAAGTAGATATCTGTAGTAAACTTCTTTCATACTATTGTACACCTACAGCCTTTATTCATTAAAAAAAATTTAATTTATTGGAATGGCTTCACAACAGGCTTTTCTAAAAATCTGTAGTTGTCAGGATTTTAGTCTAGTCTGTCTTGTTTTTCCCAGTGTTTTTCCCCCCATGTTTCCCATGCATTTGGTTTACTCTGTGTTGTCCCCTCTAGTTTTGTTTCCCATTGGTTTAGTCTTGCCCATATTTGTATTTTCCCCCCTTGTTATCTCGTTTATAACCACGCCCTGTTTTCTGTGCATATCAGTCTGGGTCTGCTCACTCCCCTTTGTCCGTCGATATCGTTACTTCTGTTTTGTTTGACTCCATGTTCAGCGTTGTTTTCTTTAATAAATATTCTGTGTTTCATTTACTCTGGTTCCTGCTCCTTCATCTACACTCCTTAACCTGCAATCTGTGACAGTAGTAAGGTTCTCTACTTATTTAGCCCAATTACTTTTTAGCTTTTCTGTTTATATATTCATTTGGCACATTCAACATCCCAAATTTTGAGGACAAATGTAAGAGGGCAGAATCTATTTATGGGATCTGGCTAAAAAACATATCACTGTATGCTATTAAAGACAGTTTTATAGTTTATAATAGCAGTAAAAACATTAGTAGTTATGAGTCTATGGCATCTGTCATAATTTGATTGATGGCTTTGACCTTTTGACCTTTCCCCTCCCCCACGCCCCTCCCCCGCCCTTTCCCACGGTGCCCACCCACGTGTTTGACCCCTCGTTGACCTAGTGAACTCTACTGACCTTGTTTTGATGGATTGAGCAGGTGCGACGTCAACGGATGACAGGTTTATGGGTTGCTGAGAGGATTAACGACAGGGTTTAACAGGTGCGGGATTAATTTATGACGGGTTTATGGTTGTTGCATCAAATTTACGAGATTCATACCCAGGTGCGGGATTAACTCCTGACGGGTTTATGGGTTTTTGCGTGACCATCCGGTGTTTGGTTGTCATCCGGGTAGAGAAATACAGCAGCTGTGCGTGACCGTCCGGTGTTTGTTGAGGAATGAATGTTTCGGCGATTTTACGGTCTAGCCCCCACGTCCGTGTTGTAGGGCATGGGTATCAGATTGCGTTCAGCATAGATAAATAGGGCTTCCCCATCATATCTGCGGAGCATCAGAGCTGTGAAATACATAGACATGGACGCGATACACAAAACTCCTGAGAGGGAATGGGACAAGATCTGATTAGGGCACCGAGAAAACCGTACAACAACAACAATTATAAAATGAGTACAAATAATAGTAAACCTATTATCAATATATATTTAAATGATGATGATAATCATAATACTAATAATAATACATTTTCTAATATTTGAAAAGTAATTGCCTCACCTTTTTACAGTCTATGGGCGAAAAATAAAAGTCTGTGTACGTAAGGCTCTCATTTTCTCTCTTGCTCTCATTGCAGATCTCCCCGTGTGTGCTTCATGAGCTCGCGTTACACAGTTACACTTGTGTTTCAGTCCCTATCATACTGTATGTAAAAGTGACCATACATGTGATGGGTGTATATAAAATACTTGTTCAACAATATATATTAGTTGCTATAAAAAATATTTATTATTGAAAAGTCTCTATTATCACAACAGTTACGAGTCCATAACCGCACGATGAAATATATTAACAAAGTCTTTAATGTTTTAAAAACATGAATGATAACACTCGGGCTCAACAGTGTAGCTTATTTATGTATACATTCAGTCCTTCAAGTCTTATTCTCTTCTTTAAAAAGAAATGAATATAAACGATGTGATCACACATGATATTAAATCAAAGAATAACATTTACACTAGTTTTTAGGTAGTAGTAAATATTGTAATGGGGAGCCAGCAACGTCAAAATAAGTAAAGGGAAAAACGTATTTTAACAGACCAAAACATATGGATTATGCCTGGACATGCCTGGGCATGTCAGATGACCTGGACATGCCTGGACATGTCAATTTGAAACCGTATCAACCCCTTAACCTACCCAATCACAGTAAACTTTCTCTATTTCTATTTTTTTTTTTTTTTTTTTTTTTTTTATAAACATTATTCACTATATTTTTATAAAGCTTTTGTACTCTACAAAGTGAACACCTACCAGTCACACAAAAAGTTCAACACACTTCCATTTGTAATAAAATATTGTAAGTCATTTAAATTATTATAGTAGGACTCAAGACATTTCATCATAAATCACATTTCGCTGTTATATCAATGTAATATTCAAATTATTATACAAATTTGTGATCTGATAAGTCCTATAAATATTTCAACCTAAAGAGTGACTCAAACACAAAACACAATCATGCAGACTAATACACAAACATACATGCAAAAAAAAAGCAAACACATGATGCAAACTCAAACACAAAACACAATCATGCAGACTAATACACAAACATACATGCAAAATAAAACAAAAAAGCAAACACATGATGCAAACTCAAACACAAAACACAATCATGCAGACTAATACACAAACATACATGCAAAAAAAAAAAAAAGCAAACACATGATGCAAACTCAAACACAAAACACAATCATGCAGACTAATACACAAACATAAGCAAAATAAAACAAAAAAAGCAAACACATGATGCAAACTCAAACAAAAAACACAATCATGCAGACTAATACACAAACATAAGCAAAATAAAACAAAAAAGCAAACACATGATGCAAACTCAAACACAAAACATAAGCAAAAGACAAAGACAAATTAAAAACATGTAAAACAATGTTGTCACTAAAATTTTAAACAAGTATTTTTGTTTTCTCAAAACACAAACATGTACGATCACAACACAAACATGTACGCTAACGCTGCTCACGTATTATTGTAGCCCAGTTTGTGCTGAATACATTATAATCATAACCATAAATATGTTTCAAGGTACTGGAAACACACAAATGTCAGGGTAGGACAAAACATCAGCAGCGGCTGCAAACCCCCTCAGACACCATGAGGGTTAAAAAAGATGGTAATATATATATAAATATATATATATATATATATATATATATATATAATTAAGGCATCAAAGTAACAAACATGTCACTACATCGAAACAAATCATTCATCGTACATCTTAAACATGTATCCAACATTTAAGTTTATTGCACACATAACCCACTTATTTTAAAGATGATATTAAACATTTCCATGTTTATAAAAATAAACATTTACAATACTTTTAGACGGTCATGTATATAAAACATAGTAACAAACATGTCACTTCAGCAAGACAAATCATTATACAACGTTTATTTTATATTTTTAAGTTTATTGAAGTTATAAAACATCAAAGTAACAAACATGTTACTAAAGCTAAACAAATAAACCATTGTACATCTCAAACAAGTATTCAACATTTAAGTTTATTGTACTTATAAAACACATCTTGCACTTTTTAAAGACGATCTCCATGTTTATTAAAATTAACATTTACAATACTTTCAGGTGATCATAAATATAAAACAAACATGTTACTACAGCTAAAGAAATCATTCACCGTACATCTTAAACAAGAATTCAACATTTAGGTTTTTGAACTTATAAAACACATCATGCACTTCTTTTAAAGATAACAAAAAACATCTCCAAGTCTTTTATAAAATTTATAGAAATCATAAAAATGGCTTACATTATGTTCTTCGAACATTGAAATCCATTCTGTGAATGAAATATTTTCAAAAATGTTTCAGTTGGAATATAAATAAAACTCTATGGTCCTCCCAGGGATAAACTCCAATGTGAAACTGATGCTCCAGACCCCTCAAACAGACTGATTCGTGATGGTGATGAGTAAACCAGATGTTCTCCTTGAAAAGGAGTTTCCCTACAGACAAACTTAAATTTCAACTAAAGAATAATTTGTATTAGATTTATTTCACACCATTCGCTTTAGATTGCTAAAGTTTCTTATTTTAATCATAATCATCAATGTGTATTCCCCTCACACACACTCCTTTTTGAGTTGTATCTTTTAGAAAATGTGATGGTTATTTTATTACAAAAACATGTTGCTGTTTTAAAGGCTATATAAATAAAAAGTATAGAAATATAAATCTTGAGCCCAATATCTGAATATCATTATTGCTGTACTCATACTTTTCTGAATGATCTTTATCAGCATAATAAATATCGGGGATAATTAGCCTTCACTGAAAATACTCTATTCTTCATCTACTCTAAAATATATGTAGACAGTCAGCATATGTTGATGGTCATGTCTTCGAATTGAGAGCTTTACCCAATTTTGGGCCATAAGGATGTTACTACATATGAGAAAAGACACCACCAAAGACATCTCATGTTACGTAGACATGCATTCTTCGAATACCCACTGACTTTTTGCGTGAATGACACAACACATGTGAGGAGTGTTTTCTGGGGGTCTCCTGAGAATATACAGTTGCTCTGAAAAAGTAATTCTGACACATACGAGACTCCCATTGTAAGGAGAAATCTCCACAGCCCGTCTCATGAACGCTTGACTGTAATCGCAAAACACAACACCATTATACACTGTTTTAATTTGTTTATTCAATTATTTAACACACATACTTAAATTCAAATTTTTACACCTGGTACTTTATCAGTCTGATAAATGTGCGGTCAACACTGTTCGTGATAAAACGACAATCATGCTACCGTGTAAGTTAGACACAATGTTGTTTAGGAAAGTGATGTTTTCATCAAAGTCAGATTATTCCTACTTCTTAACATTTAAAATTTTACTCTTAGGTTCCAACGCCGGGGAACCGGGTGAGATATGTTAATCCTTCAACATATTTTACAACATTCTACCTGAGAGTGGTTGACTAAATGAGTATTACTTTTAGGATGTTTTCTCCATAATAATCCGATGAACCGTCAACACAAAAAGTAAAGGTTCAGTGTTTTTTACTACTATTATAACTGAAACATATCTTGCCATTGTGCTCAAGGCTGCAGGATCAGTAAAGTTTAACACTTGAGACACAAAACAAAGAAATTGGTGCACACAGAACACCCTATATAACTCAAGAGCCCAAATCACCAGGAAAATTACCGTATGAAAACAGAAAGTTCATTTGTGATCGTTTGGGTATATTTTTATGAAACGTTATAAATAATTTTATTTTCTCATGCCACTATAACATGACCACTTGTTCAGATAGCTGAAGACAATGTTCATGCTTTATTTGTTGTTCTCATTTATTTCAACATTACCGCTTGAAGGAGTAAACCTACGAGTACTAACCATCGGCCATGTGCAATAGCATCTACCTTTTTTTCTGTCTAAGTAGCCTTTGTAAGATTTGCCAGGGGTACTATGTCACCTTGGTGTAACGTGATTGCAATTAAGAAACATAACATTATACTACATCCCCTTGAAAAGGATAAAGACATTTATGCAAGAAATATGTATCAGCAAATACCTAATACTGAAATCCTCTCTTGTAAATTGATTTTTATATTGACTCGGATTGCCCCCCCCTCTAGCAGTATACCTTAGCCATTGTTTTAGACGAAGACTATTCTCAGACTAGTCTCAGACAGGAAAACTAGAACAAGCACAGTATATGAGAATTAAATGAAATTTACTTTAGAAAAATGCTTTTTCCCCAGTCTGTCTACGAGGCAGTCAAGAGACAAAACAAAAGGCCTCAGTCTTCCTCTGCTGCATGTACATCTATCTCATTTGAAAACACAAAGTTAGACGTGACATGTTGAAGATGTTGTGGTAACACCATTTATTTATTTATTAATAAATAAATCACACTTGTTTTAAGCAAAAAGGATGATTCTTTTAGGATGAGGGTTTTTTGTTCCAGGAAACAAGGGCAAGTGCAACTATGTGTTGTCATGTAGTCATGTTTTTGTCACCATATCATAGTAATCTGCTCTTTTTATGAAAACATGCGGCAAGCAATTTTTACCTTATCTTATTCTCTTAATGTTTCACGATTGTACATGTTTGTTTAGCTTAAATATTTGTTTTAAGTCTGTTACAGACATTACATTTATATGTATTTTAAATCATTACGGTAGAGTTTGGGTATAGGGTAGGCGCGTGTAAGCAATGAAAACTAAAATGTGACAGACACGAACAGCACTCAAACAGTCCACCGTGTCAACTTTTGATAAATTATTGCATTAAATGCCGCTAGGACAAGCTCTGTAGCAGTGTTCATTGAAACCTTGAAATGAATATAAAAGTACAAATATTCATAATGACAGTGTATACCCTAGCAACACAACAGATCCCTGCTAAGTACAGAGTACAGAGCATGCCTACAATTGCTAGATATCTTGACCTTATTTGTGTGAAAAACTTTGCTAAAGTTTTTCATTGCGTTACACTTTAAAACCAGAACAATTGCGTTCTTTCTCATTGAAATTTGTTTAACATTCAACTGTAATTGTTAGACCCATACGCTTTGTTTCCTAGTTTTTGTTAATGCAGTAACAAGCTCTTTGTTTATTTGCGTCGATATTTCTGTGAATTTGAATCAAATATTGTTTTTATACTTTAAGACTACCCTAGTTTTTTATCAGAAATAAGAAACACTAATAAAATTCAGAACTTCATGATTTTATTCAAATCATTAAATTAAAATTGTACTCAGAGAACAGAATAATGAATAAAGTAAGACAACCTTTTATTTCAAAAATATACAAGTAGTAAAGAAAATAATCACACTGCCGTTACAAACAGTGGTCAAGCCACAAAAGAAAATCTCTGAAGGCCAATATGTTTTCGCCAAATATAAAATCGACAAAAGAATCAACGATTTCACATTTCATGGATTCATAATGTTTTGAAACCAGCGAAACACATAAATCTGTTACATATGTGCACAGACAGAGAACTTCATCAATTCCAATCTCATCTCTACATGCAGTCATCAACATACCCAGAATTTCTCTTGTGGTTACGCTGATTGTCTCTTTGCTGTTAATATAGACGATTGCCACATCAGGCCATGCTTCGTTTTTCAGGCTTCTTACAACCTTCATTTCGTTCTTGAGGTTTGTTATACGTTTAGTATCCCCTCTACAATCATGATTCGGATCACACTCATCGTCGATGACCTTGTTCATCAGTTTGATCATTTGTCCTCGGTAATACGGTTTAAACATAGAGTCTACGATGATTTTTACACCGCACATTTTTCCTGCGGCACAGCTGCACTCCGATTGATCATCCGCAGCAGCGCCAGACCTACAGTTGTGCTCCATCAGGTTTGGCGTAGTTTCAGACTTTCTTTTCAGAATTCAGTTTTTCCCAAGACGTAACCGTTTCCTAGAATTTCGGATTGACCGTTTACTCCCAAAAGTGTTATTAGCAGTAAAATTGCAGCAGAGCCGTGGTTCAGTAAAACAGGTTTGTTGTTGTTTTGATCAACTAGATGTTGCAGTAGCTCCGTCGTCCAAACCTGGTTATGTTCACAGTCCGGGTGAACTCAGTTACTGCAGAGTTGATGAGGACCTCAGTTGTTGGTTTTACTAATAGGGTCCACCCCTCACCCTTGTTTTAAGGTCTAAGAGGGTTGTGGCCGGAAGGCTTGAAAATCAGTCAGGCACCCAAGATAAGTTTAGCTCAAGCTAGTTATAATATTTTGATTAAAGATTATAGACTCAAAAAAATAAGAGCCACGAACCAAGTGGTAACTATTATACCAAAGATAATGATAGGTTGTTAAAGATTTTAGTGCCAATTCCATAATAAAATGTTTCAAATAAATTTACAATTGTGATAAATAATACATACAACACTAGACATCAAATGTTTAAAAGGTGTAAACATATGATAAAATTTGAATAAAAAGAGGCAAAAGGGAAATTTTATTCAATAAATGTTTATTAAAACAATTAAACATATAGCAAGAAACAGAGGAAAAAAGACTCAACGCTTTACAATTTTGTTGTGCTGCTATACATCCAAAACATATTGATGCCCACAATAAAACACTGACTGCGAAATTGGTCTAACTTGACTGAAACAGCTTGTCAATGGTTGAGAAAACAGTTTTTAACACAGGTTCGTCGCTCGCGTCTAAATATAGATTTGTTGTGCAGCATCCGAAAGGGTTGTCCTCAGGAATAGGCCAGGCGTCATCACACTCATACTCAGAGTCATCATCAGAGTCATCCTCAGAGTCGTCCTCAGACTCATCCTCGGAGTCCTCCTCAGAGTCAGACTCGCTGCTTTGAGACAAAACTTTTCTTTTATATTCCTCCAGATATTGCTTTACCCTTATGTGATGATTTTGATCGCGATGCAATTTTCTTTCAGATTCCTCCCGCTGTTTGTTTACCCTTATGAGATGATTTTGATCATGATGCGTTTTGTTCCAACAGGCAGATAGGTGAACGTATTCTGGTCTCGTTGAGGCAAGGTATCTCATACCGGCCGTGACACCATCCCACTGATAAACGTACCTGATTTTTCCACCAAAATTAATTTTTGTCCAAATTTGATTGTAGAAGTACGTCCAGTCTATGGCCGTCAAAAGCAGATAGCTATATTCAGGTATACGTAGATCTTCATAATCCAAAACGTAGAGTTTCACAGTCTGCAATGTCTTGTCAAACACAAATCTCCCCGTACGATCCTCAGACACTGTGAATTCTTGTTTCGCAAAATCTTCATCTTCATCGAGAATCTTTATCAGACCGTGACTTTCCTGGTGCATTTCCATTTCAACAAAATTTCTTGCCGATGTGACTGACATTGATCTTGTTTCAGGGGTGTTTGGAGGCCTTTGTACCAATGCAGAAACCGCGTCAAATTGAGTGTCTGTAAACTCTGTAGGTTGGGGGTGTCAAACACCAAGGATGGGTCAATATTTACATAAAAACACACCTCCCCAATGACCAATGGGTATGACTGTTTTATTTACCACCTAGCCAACGGGAGAATACGTCCCCAATATCTACACAAATATAACTCACTAGACCCGAGCTAGTAAATTAGATGAAATGTTTCAACCAGATAAATGATATAAAAGTAAAAAATAGTGGTTAGTGTGCATTTGCTACAGCATTGTTAAAAATAAAAAAGGTCAGAATCTAATTATACTGTTTATTAGAAACATATTTGTTGTAAAAACAAAACCATTAAAAAGTTGGGCCTTGGTTAAGTTACTGCGGGTTAATTTTAGGCGGATCATTTCACTGGAATCTAGAGAAATTTTTAATCTTTGTTAAAATGTATTTTATATATTTTAAATGTTAAATGTATTTTAACTAATTTATTTGTCTCCCCATCTTAAAACTTGACCACTGTTTGTAACGGCAGTGTGATTATTTTCTTTACTACTTGTATATTTTTGAAATAAAAGGTTGTCTTACTTTATTCATTATTCTTTTCTCTGAGTACAATTTTAATT
>NC_133384.1:14583063-14623767 GCF_049309525.1 Garra rufa
TGTGTTTGCTTTTTTGTTTTATTTTGCATGTATGTTTGTGTATTAGTCTGCATGATTGTGTTTTGTGTTTGAGTTTGCATCATGTGTTTGCTTTTTTTTTGCATGTATGTTTGTGTATTAGTCTGCATGATTGTGTTTTGTGTTTGAGTCACTCTTTAGGTTGAAATATTTATAGGACTTATCAGATCACAAATTTGTATAATAATTTGAATATTACATTGATATAACAGCGAAATGTGATTTATGATGAAATGTCTTGAGTCCTACTATAATAATTTAAATGACTTACAATATTTTATTACAAATGGAAGTGTGTTGAACTTTTTGTGTGACTGGTAGGTGTTCACTTTGTAGAGTACAAAAGCTTTATAAAAATATAGTGAATAATGTTTATAAAAAAAACAAAAACAAAAAAAAAATAGAAATAGAGAAAGTTTACTGTGATTGGGTAGGTTAAGGGGTTGATACGGTTTCAAATTGACATGTCCAGGCATGTCCAGGTCATCTGACATGCCCAGGCATGTCCAGGCATAATCCATATGTTTTGGTCTGTTAAAATACGTTTTTCCCTTTACTTATTTTGACGTTGCTGGCTCCCCATTACAATATTTACTACTACCTAAAAACTAGTGTAAATGTTATTCTTTGATTTAATATCATGTGTGATCACATCGTTTATATTCATTTCTTTTTAAAGAAGAGAATAAGACTTGAAGGACTGAATGTATACATAAATAAGCTACACTGTTGAGCCCGAGTGTTATCATTCATGTTTTTAAAACATTAAAGACTTTGTTAATATATTTCATCGTGCGGTTATGGACTCGTAACTGTTGTGATAATAGAGACTTTTCAATAATAAATATTTTTTATAGCAACTAATATATATTGTTGAACAAGTATTTTATATACACCCATCACATGTATGGTCACTTTTACATACAGTATGATAGGGACTGAAACACAAGTGTAACTGTGTAACGCGAGCTCATGAAGCACACACGGGGAGATCTGCAATGAGAGCAAGAGAGAAAATGAGAGCCTTACGTACACAGAATTTTATTTTTCGCCCATAGACTGTAAAAAGGTGAGGCAATTACTTTTCAAATATTAGAAAATGTATTATTATTAGTATTATGATTATCATCATCATTTAAATATATATTGATAATAGGTTTACTATTATTTGTACTCATTTTATAATTGTTGTTGTTGTACGGTTTTCTCGGTGCCCTAATCAGATCTTGTCCCATTCCCTCTCAGGAGTTTTGTGTATCGCGTCCATGTCTATGTATTTCACAGCTCTGATGCTCCGCAGATATGATGGGGAAGCCCTATTTATCTATGCTGAACGCAATCTGATACCCATGCCCTACAACACGGACGTGGGGGCTAGACCGTAAAATCGCCGAAACATTCATTCCTCAACAAACACCGGACGGTCACGCACAGCTGCTGTATTTCTCTACCCGGATGACAACCAAACACCGGATGGTCACGCAAAAACCCATAAACCCGTCAGGAGTTAATCCCGCACCTGGGTATGAATCTCGTAAATTTGATGCAACAACCATAAACCCGTCATAAATTAATCCCGCACATGTTAAACCCTGTCGTTAATCCTCTCAGCAACCCATAAACCTGTCATCCGTTGACGTCGCACCTGCTCAATCCATCAAAACAAGGTCAGTAGAGTTCACTAGGTCAACGAGGGGTCAAACACGTGGGTGGGCACCGTGGGAAAGGGCGGGGGAGGGGCGTGGGGGAGGGGAAAGGTCAAAAGGTCAAAGCCATCAATCAAATTATGACAGATGCCATAGACTCATAACTACTAACATTATTAGAGGATTCAGATGTCTGGAGATCTCAATGAGATGAGCTAGACCACTGTCTTCTATAACATCACAAAGACTCATTCAGACCTCTACTACTTCAGACAGGAAATGGAGCCAAGTGTGTTCAGGGCAACATTTAACCCCAATACAGCTGATTTACCTGATTCAAGCAAGATTGTGAGGATCATTGTCAGCGGTACATGTAATGTTTAACATATAGGCTTCTTCACCTTCAGAAGATTTCTTTAAGTGATTTGAATTAAAAACATCTGACATATAAAACATGTAAATGTAAATAACATATACATAATACTACAATACCACATTACTAAAAACTGATTTATTTTTTATTTATTTAGATTCACCACAACCTCGTGAACTTAAACATAATTATCTGACAGCGTTGGAGGAAAGTACATTCAATCTGAGCTGCTCTGCTGAAGCCCCCTGCCCCAAACAACCCCCTACAATATCCTGGTCTAACATCCCTAAATCTGCCCACATTACAGCACAGTTACAGGAGAAACCTGATAAAACCCAGTCAGTGTTTTCATACATGACCTTTAAAGCTTCATACACAGATCACAGAAAGAACATCTCCTGCACTGTTACATATCCAAGAAATATACCTAATGACTCAACTGTGGAGAGCACTATGATGCTACAAGTCCTGTGTAAGACATTTGGAGTACTTTTGATGTAATTAAATGAACAGGTTAACTTTATTATTAATGTTAAGTTCATTTTGTACTTTGTTTCTGTCAAAGTTCCTCCAAAAGAAACACACATCATTACTCCATCAGCTGCAGTGTTTGTTGGCACTAATGTGACTTTGATCTGCAAAAGCAAAGCCAGTCCATCAATTTACTTGAACTACACCTGGTACAAATGTGGACAGAAGATGCCAATAGCTTGGGGAAAGAAGATTACCATCACTATAACTCACAGTAATACAGGGCAGTATTCTTGCATTGCACAGAATAAATATGGCAGTCACTCATCAGCAGAGGTCCAGCTCATATAGCTGAAGGTGAGTTTACACTCAAAGAACAAGGTCAATTACAGATTTAAAGCAACAAAGATAATTTAAAACACAACTGTCCAAATTACATGACATAGGACAAGATGGACACTTTATGCCTTTGATTGCTGGTTTTGTGGGAGGAATTGTGGTAGTGCTCATGCTCTCTTCCATCGGATTTTTAACCAGGTACGTTGTTTTGTATTAACAATAATAGCCTGTTATAATTTGCTGTAATTTTGAACAGTGTAATTCTGATATACTCAGAAAAGTTAAAAATAATTGTTTCCATTTGTGAGAATGTGAAAGTTACTTATAATATAATAGTTTGTCTTTTGGGGAAACATCAAAATTTAGTGTTAGCCTATATTTAGATTACTACTAATAATAATTACTGCTATCTGACATGGAGTTGCAGAGTTACTTATCAAAAGCCGTCTAAAGGGTACCATCAAAATAATCAAACTGATAATACAAATGTGCACATTACACATTCATCTGATCTGATGCCTGATCTTATGGTTCTTTGGGAAATATTATTATTATAATTGCTTATAAGTGGTCTTTGTATGCTTTAAGTAAAGTGACATGAGTAACATGGCAAGATATGAGACTTATAATACGTTATAACTACAAGGAGATAATCATATTCTTTAAAGCTATAACCACAAATAAGTAAAAAATTATAATACATTAAAACTGTTCTTATGAATACTCATGAGATGATATAACATATTATAAGGTTTTTATAATGCATTATGCGTTCATTATAATGCCTTAAGAATACCCTTATAATGTATTATAAATACAGGCTTCATAGAAAGTGTTACCCATAATTCTATATATACTACTAAACAACTCATTTAGAACATTTATTATTTTTTTTATTATAAGCCTTCTATTAATATGGTGGGGTTGGTGAGAGGGGCACCTCAGCCAATGAGGGCAGTGCACGGCCCTGTTGTTTAGTCACAGAATGAGATTTGTAATATTTCGTCTTTTAGTGCTGCTGGGAGGTAGTCAGTTGTATTTCACATCAGTAAGATCTCACAGAGAGGAAGACATCTTCTGGAACTTCTGCTTTTCCTTGACTGCACTGCTCTGAGGTAAGGCTTTCTCTTGCAAACTGACAGATTTTAAAATATAAATACTAAAAATGTTGTAAAGAAAGTTCATGACAATGCTTATTCATTTAAAATATATTAAGTGAGGATGGGAGAATCTGCAGTCTGCATTGGCTGTTAACTCTCAACTGTAAAGCAGAAGTTTTTATTTATTTTAACACATTCCTAACACAAAAGCGTAAGGTACTATTCATTGCTTACAGTTGTGGGCAGAGTAAAAACAATTTGTTGTATGTTTTTTGGCTCACGCTTTTGTTTGTTTCCTGTGTTTGTGTCAGAGTTCTAGAAATGACCGTGCTCCATATCACGTCCTTCATTATAATCTGCTCTGTGTTTCTACACACTTACTCAGGTTAGTCCATATTATTTTATTTGTTTATTTTTTATGACAAATATCACAACATTTACCAGCAGAACCACAAGTGATATAACGACCTGAGAAAAAATAGTCGGCAGACATGTGATTGGTAAAGGACAAAAAAAACAAGAAAATGTATTAAGCAAATACTGTAAGCAACTTGTCTGTTGCTTAGTTAAAGCAATCATTTGCCTTCAGAAGTCTTTGAATGTAGAAAACAAGTCATCTATAAGTCATAATTACTTGCTGTTGTGTCTTTAATGTGGCTTGACTGCCTTTTTTCAGTGTACATTTTTGTTTTATGAATATGAGCAGTGTGAAAACAATATCTTTAAAATAGAAACAAATCTATAGGTTTGGAGGAACTTGAGGATGAGTAAATGATTATATAAATAAATAAATGATTCTTTCTCTTTATGTGACTAATGCACTGATGATTTTATTTTTAATTTTTATCTTGCAGCTGATGATATCTACTCTGCTGTGATGCCTCAGACAGTAAAAGCTCTGACAGGCTCTTGTGTGCAGATACCTTGTACATTCAGCATCTCTGATTTTGAGGAAAAATGTAACAGGTCAAAATCACTTTATGGAATCTGGCTAAAAAACAATTTACGGTTTGCAGACAAAGGCAGTTCTATAGCTTTTAATAGCAGAGAAAACATCATTAGAGGATTCAGTGACATACAGATGACTGGAGATCTCAAAAAGAGGAACTGCACCACTGTCTTCTATAACGTCATGAAGAATCATTCAGACCGCTATTACTTCAGACTGGAAATGGAGCCAAATGTGTTTAGGGCAACATTTAACCCTAATACAGCTGATTCACCTGATTCAAGTAAGACTGTGAACATCAATGTCAGAGGTAAATGTAATCTTTAGTGTTTCCACAATATGCTTTTTTAATGCCTCCACTTAAAGAAATAGCATACAAAAAATAATTTACTCACTCTCAGGCCATCCAAGATGTAGATGACTTTTTTCTTCGATAGAACAGTATAGTTTTTGGTTGAAACCAGAGTCCAGGAAAAGTGTGTGCATTTCCCCTCAACCCTTGTCGGTCTTTGATGTTACCACCCTGTGTTCCTGTGATTCCTGTGTTTCCTGTGTTTTCCTTTGGATTTATTAAATACATTTCGTTTTTCAACGTCGTTGTTCATGTGCTTGTCTGAAACCTGACAGAAAGACCGACCGAATACAGTTTTTTTCTCCACGTTTTGACCTCGTTCTGTTTTTCGTTCTTTTGTCTCAGTCTTTTATTTCCTTCGTGTCATCATAATGAATCCCCTACTCTGTCTAGAATTTATCCTCCTCCAGCTGAAGCAGGATCTACTGCTCGAGGGATTTACCGTAAGGTTCCAGCTAGTAGCTAACACCACCAGCTACCTGGACGCTGTCGTCCGAAGACGGCCCTCGAGCCGATTTCGCCTCGTTTGTGGAGTGGACACTGGCGAAAAACCAATCCTTGTTCCCCGCCTGTACCAAGGAGAATCTCGCCAGTGTCACTCCGGACCCAGAGCCCAGCCAGCCACCCGACTCGCGGATTATGAGCCCGAGCACACCGCTGAAGAACCCGAAGCTACCAACGCGACCAAGGAGCCATTGCCCATTGGAGCAACAGAGCGAGAGATCACCACGGAGCTGGAGGAATCTACGTCTGACCAGGTGCGAGAGCCGGCCACAATTCCCGTGACGGTAGTAGTATCAGCGGAGCGTGAGAGTTCTGAGAACAGCATCACCCACTGCACTGCCGCTGAGGGTCAGCAAAATCTGGAACTGGAAAAATTATAATGGACGGTAAACAGGACTTAATGTATTCTAAGGACATAAACTCCGAAATGTCAGTATGCATTGATTTCCCACCCACCCTCTCTCCCTCAGTTGTCTATGTCTAATTGTCATAATACTTCAACCACCTCTGCCTCCTGTCAGCCCCCCAGCTCACCCTCAGCTCACCATCTGTGTGGTGGGTTCGCCACGGATCTGCCAGTCTCCATCAGTGTCATGGCTGGTGGATCCCTCATCGTCGCAAGAAAAAAGAACATTGTTTACAACATTGTTACCTGTAATCCATAGCCTCATACAAGCAGTCCAGAGTGACTTCCAGTTTCTGAAAGAATCATTCATTTGAACAGGTTATTTTTGGTGAAACAGTTTGCAGTTCAAGCAGCACTGATCAACAAGTTAATCAAAACTCACTTTTGGCCATGCCTGACAGTCAGCATTCCAATTACAGCAGTAATACACAGAACTGAGGAAACATTTCTGACTTGAATCAAAGACAGATGAACCGGTGATAAGCGGATGCGCGAAGAGAGCATGTGAATGAAGGGGTGACATTTTCTTTGTTTACGTAAAAAAGGTGAGCTCATGAAGACTTCACTTTAAATCAGAGATAAGCAACGTGGGTTCTAGAGTGTTGCTGCCATGCAGAGTTTAGCTCCAACCCTAATCAAACACACCTAAACACACTAATCAAGGTCTTTAGAATTACTAGGGCTACAGACAGGTGAGGTTTTTTTTTTTCAGGATAGGAGCAAAATTCTGTAGGACAGTGGCATTCCAGGACCGATGTTGCCTATCCCTGATTTATATGCTTTAGACATGATTATTATTGAGTGATTATTATTAGACACATAATTATTGGGTGCCTTACCTCTCTGGGGCCCTACTCTGAACACATGCTCTGATAATAATAGCTTTGTTGGACTATAAGTTATTTGGATAATTAGTTAAAAAATATATCTGATTCTGTTGCATAGAACTAAATAAAAATAATATACTGATAATATTATTATATTTTCTGTTCAATTTTATTGTATTATTTTTAGGAAAAGTGTGTTTTTTTTATTGGCTTGTGTTTTTTTAAACTTAGTATCATTAAACATATTGAGTAAAATAAAAAAAGTCTTATGTGTTACGGATTGGTCAGGCTCTTCCACCACTCACACCCAGCGATCACAATCACCTGAATTCTGATTCATCACACCTGCACTTAATCACCAGTGGTCCCTCCAGAACGCCAGTTCATCCCTCGGACACTCGGAGGTAAATCTCATCCATTCCACTCACGTCTCCCTGGGCACCAGTCATCTAGGGGCCAACAACACTCTCTCGCTCTTATCCAAGCGCTTCTGGTGGCCTGACATGGCAAGGTAGTGAGAGAGTATGTGCAAGGCTGCAAAGAATGCGCAATGTCCAAGAATCCACGTCACCTCGATCTCCCCTCGTCTGATGGAAATACCTGCATCCTGGTCATTGTCAATCGTTTTTCCAAGTTCTGTCGTCTTCTACCTCTGAAAGGATTGCCCACACCCCTGGAAACCACTGAATGCCTCTTCAATCATGTCTTCCGCTATTATGGAATCCCTGAAGATACAGTGACGGAGAGAGGCCCCCAATTCATCTCTCGAGTGTGGAAGTCATTCTTCAAGCTCCTAGGTGTGACCGTCAGCCTCTCGTCTGGATACCATCCACAAACCAACGGACAGACCAAGAGGAAAATCCAGGAGGTGGGGTGGTTCCTTAGGACCTTCTGTCACAGCCACCAGAACTCCTGGAACCAGTTCCTGGGCTGGGCGGAGTACGCCCAGAATTCCCTGTGGCAACCTTCCACGGGACTCACTGCTTTCCAATATGTCTTAGGATTTCAACCCCCGCTCTTCCCGTGGAATGGATAACCATCTGACGTCCCTGCAGTGGATCACTGGTTCCGGGAGAGTGAGAGAGTCTGGGACACCACCCATCATCACCTACAGAGGGCAGTGCGCAGGTCCAAGGTGGTTACCGACCGACGAAGGATACCTGGCCCTACCTTCACTCCAGGTCAGAAAGTTTTGCTCTCTACTAGAGACATCTGTCTGCGCCTGCCCTCCAAGAAACTCAGTCCCAATTTGTTTGGAAAACACTGAAATGAAGTATCTGTTTTTGGGTCGGCTGTCCTGTCACACTTCTATCAAGGTGAAGAAGCCAGGAGACATGGAAACGTTTCAATAGTCTTTAATAAATGAAGTACAGAGAAAATCCAACACAGAAACACACAGTGAAGACGTTTAACAGCTGACAGAAACACAAGGAACAGACTGGGGCTTATATGCACAGGATAATAGGACTAATTATTACAACACAGGTAAAACAGATAAAACTAATTAGACAGGGAAAACTGGCTCACAGAGCACATGGGGAAGAAAAACACAACAAAACAGTCTGTGGGCGTGACAAAAATGGGGGATTTGATTATTTGTATTTTATATACAACACAGCACATCAAAATGTTATCAGCCTCCACAGCACTTTGGCTCCTCCCTCCCTCAACTCTGTCTTCTCTTGGAAGTTCTGGGTCTGTGCCACCAGCGTCGTCCTCCTGCCACCATTCCTTCACCATTGGTTAATAATATAATTGTGTATGTGTTTCGTCATTGTCAGATTTTGTAAACAAAATAGTTTATTAAACCAGTTCATAGAAAGCAACTGTCTGAAAAAAATCTGTTTTTGGAAAAGAATCAGATTTTGCCTTTTTGCTTGAGGGTATAGATTACAGCTAATAAAGTTGTGTATAATGTACAGTTCCCTTCCGGGAACGAGACGCCACGTCATAAACGCCATTGGCGGGCAGCATTCTGAGTCATAGTCTAACAACCAGTCAGTGACCAGGAAGTATAAAGCACGTGCGTTTGAAGCCGGCGGCAGCTTTTGTCATTCAGCGAGAGCGCTCTGTGTCTGTCTGTCTTTTCATATTGCTGTTTTTGGTGCCAGTTTGCACACATTTTATTTGAGCAATATGACAACTAAAAGGGGGAAAGAAAGTATCTCTAGCGGTTCAGCAGCCACATAGACGGTGTGTCCCTCCCTGCCAACATTTAATTGTTGGTGGGGACACACACAGTCTATGTGTGGTCTGCTTGGGGGCGGAGCACGCACAGTCAGCCCTCGAAAAGGCTGACTGTCCGCAGTGTGAGCGTCTTCCTCTGCGGGTGCTCCGTTCCCAGAAAGCCCTCTTCGAGGAGGGGCCTCTTTACTCTTTTACCGCCTCTTTAACCCCTCTGAAAATTATGGAAACGTGGGGGGTGCAGAGGAGTACTGTTACAAGACGATGCCACGGGTAGAACAGACACTGGCTAGCTATCTGTACCCCGCACGGCATCGTCTTTAAAGGCTCCGTCCTTGCTCACCAAGCCACTAAAAGTCACATCCAGCTTGACGGGCAAGGCGTACACGGCAGCAAGTCAGGCTGGTTCTTGCCTTCACACCATGGCAATTCTCCAAGCCTACCAAGCCGACCTGCTGAAAGAGTTAAGCGACGGTGAGGAAGTAAATGTCACAGATATGCGCCGTACAGCAGATCTTGCTCTCCGCGCCACCAAGGAGACCGCCCGCGCTGTTGGGCGGTCTATGGCAGCCCTGGTGGCCGCGGAGAGGCATCTGTGGCTGACCCTGTCTGAAATGAAAGAGAAGGACAGGGTCATGCTTCTGGACGTCCCCCTGCAGCCCACCTGCCTCTTCGGTGCCTCCTTTGACGCTGTTGTCGCCAGGCACCAGGAGGCTCGTAAGCAGGCGGCGGCGTTCCAGATGTATCTTCCTCGCCGCGTTTACTCTTCTGAGGCTGCTAGACGGGAGCAGCCTCAAACGTGTACGAGATCCTCATACAGAGAGGCACAAAAGCAAAGCATTGCCGCTCCCACTCCTCCGGCGAAGCCTAGAGGGCGGGGCAAGCGATGCTCTAAGTCGGGTGCTTACTATACAGACAGCGCTGCTGCTAGCTCTTACCTCTCTAAAGAGAGTTGGGGACCTACAGGCCCTATCAGTGGCCCCTTCACATATTGACTTTGCCCCAGGGATGGCCAAAGCATTTCTCTACCCGAGAGTGGGGTACGTTCTCAAGGTCCCGTCCCTAGCACCATAGCCAATCACGCTTCAAGCGTTTTATCCTCGTCCACTCATGGAGCCCGACCATAGGAAAGTATAACTGTATGTGTTCAGTTAGAGCACTAGATGCATACGTCCACAGAGCTGCTGTGTGGCGTAAATCAGAGCAACTTCTTGTCTGTTTCGGCCCTCCAAAAAGGGGGTGCCCGGCTTCAAAGCCTACAATCAGTATATGGATCATAGATGCCATTTCTACCGCCTACGAGTTCTCTGGTCTCCCATCCCCGTTGGGAGTCAAGGCTCACTCCACTCGAGGCCTATCTGCCTCTTAAGCTCTGATGGCAGGTGTCCCTATTCATAACATCTGCAGTGCTGCGGGTTGGTCCTCGCCCCTGACGTTTGTCAGATTCTATTAACTCGACCTCAGAGCCACTCCTGGCTCCTTTGTCCTCTCGCCTTAGCAGGCTAAGCCCAGAGAGATTCAGCCCCCTCCCTAGCCAGGAGGAGACTTCTCAAGGCGCATTCTTTCTATCAAGAAAGAAGAGAAGTCCTTTCGCCTTCTTTCTCCTCGAGTGCCTGAGGGCCGAGGAGTATTTCTCCCCCTGTGTTGGTCACATGACAAGCAGCGGTAGAGAACTGCATCCTCGTGTGCCTGAGGGCTGAGGATCACACTGCCCTTTTGGCCGTGGAATACTAGACAAAGGCTCATACCTCTCGCGTCCTGGCAAGGTCACCAGGCTGAGTCATTTCCTGTCCCTCTTGTCCTGGCTCTTCCCAGACAAAGGTCTAAGACTCCCCGTGCGCCCGAGGGCCGAGGAGTACCTCTCGTGCTGGCTGGCGACCAGGCAGAGGTCCGCTACTTTCCTGGTGTGCCTGAGGGCCAAGGATCATATTGCCCTCTTGTCCGTGGAATACTAGACAATGGCTTATTCCCCTCGCGTCCTGGCAAGGTTACCAGGCCGAGTTTATTCAGTCCCTCTTGTTCTGGCTTTTCCCAGACAAAGGACTAAGACTCCTCGTGCGCCCGAGGGCCGAGGAGTACCTCTTGCGCTGGCTGGCTACCAGGCAGAGGCATATCAGTGTTTTCCTCGTGTGCCTAAGGGCCAAGGATCTCACTGCCCTCTTGTCCGTGGAATACTAGACAAAGGCTCAAACCTCTCACGTCCTGGCAAGGTCACCAGGCCGAGTCATTTCCAGTCCCTCTTGTTCTGGCTCTTCCCAGACAAAGGACTACGACTCCTCGTGCGCCTGAGGGCCGAGGAGTACCTTCTGCGCTGGCTGGCTACCAGGCAGAGGTGTACCACCTTTCCTCGTGTGCCCAAGGGCCGAGGATCATATTGCCCTCTTGTCCGTGGAAAACTAGACAAAGGCTTATACTTCTCGTGTCCTGGCAAGGTCACCAGGCCGAGTCATTTCAGTCCCTCTTGTTCTGGCGGTACCCCAGACAAAGGACTACCACTTCTCCTCGTGGGCCTGAGGGCCGAGGAGCACTCTAGGAGGTTGAGTACCCTGTCCTCGCGTGCCCGAGGGCCGAGGACCACACACCCTCTTGTCCGTGGAACACTAGACAATGGTTATTTCGGTCCCTCTTGTTCTGGCTCTTCCCAAACAAAGGACTAAGACTCCTCGTGCGCCTGAGGGCAGAGGAGTACCTCTGGCTGGCGACCAGAGGTCTACTACCTTCCTCGTGTGCCCGAGGGCCGAGGATCACATTGCCCTCTTGTCTGTGGAATACTAGACAATGGCTCATTCTACTCGCGACCTGGCTATACCCCCAGGCCGAGTCTCTTCCTGTGTTCTGGCGAGGTCCACCAGACACAACTTTCTTCCACCCTTGTCTAGCAGACACTAGGCAGGGATTTGGAAATTATGGGGGCGTTGACATCTCGTTCCCTAAAGCGTTCATGACGCTGCTCGAGTTCCCGGAAGGCAACGTCTCAGGTTACGTGTGTAACCATAGTTCTCTAAGGGAACGAGACGCCGCGTCTCGGACCATAATTCCCGCAACCTGCAGCGCTTGTTCATTCCTAAAGAGCTGCCGCCGGCTTCAAACGCACGTGCTTTATACTTCCTGATCGCTGACGTCACCGCGCCTGTGACATCACTCCCGTCTTCTGATTGGTTGTTAGACTATGACTCAGAATGCTGCCCGCCAATGGCATTCCCCAAAGCGTTTATGATGCGGCGTCTCGTTCCCTCAGGGAACTATGGTTACATACATAACCTGAGACGTTTCTTGCACAGGCTTTATCATGTTATGTTATGTTTCGCTTTATAAGTCCACAGTATTTCGTCAGGAGCGTATTTCGTCAATTTTGTGTTCCCTAGTATGCCTTTTTATTCTTAAAAACAAGCAGCAGCTGACTTGCAGTTTATGAATCACCAAGGGCCAGGGTTTAAGCTGAAAGTCTTTACCGTTCTACTGAAGAAAAAGGTCATCTACATCTTGCAAATTAACAGTAAATTCTAATTTTTGGTTGAACTGTACCTTTAAAATTAGCTTTGGACAAAAAATAAATAAATAAATGAATACATGTAAATACAAATATTACAGACATAATACATATGTTTTCTTAATGATGAACTACAATAATTTATTCTGTAGATTCACCACAACCTCCCATTCTTAAACCCACTCATATGCAAAAATTGATGGAGGGAACTACAGTTAATCTGAGCTGCTCTGCTGAAGCCCCCTGCCCCAAACAACCTCCTAAAATATTCTGGTCTAACTTCCCTGAATCTGCCCATATTACAACACAGTTACAGGAGAAACCTGATAAAACCCAGTCAGTGTTTTCATACATGACCTTCAAACCTTCATACAAAGATCACAAGAAGAACATCTCCTGCATTGTTATATATCCAAGAAATACACCTGATTACTCAACTGTGGAGAGCACTATGATGCTACAAGTCCTGTGTAAGACATTTGGAGTACTTTTGATGTAATTAAATGAACAGGTCAACTTTATTATAAATGTTCAGTTCATTTTGTACTTTGTTTTCTGTCAAAGTTCCTCCAAAAGAAACACACATCATCATTACTCCATCTGCTGCAGTGTTTGTTGGCACTAATGTGACTTTGATCTGCAAAAGCAAAGCCAGTCCATCAATACGCCTTATTCAGCCAGCCGCCATTTTGAATCGAAAACGAGGCTGTGAGGGATAGCAGTCCAGCAGCGCCCACTGTGGCGTATTGTTGCGTACCGGGATGTAGATTGTATAACCGTAAAATAATACGTCATTTCACATTTTTCCACAGGACAAAGAACTCCAGAAAACGTGGATTGTTCGACAGGACATATAACCTAACTTTCAGGTAACAATATTGCATTTATTTAAGAAAATGACTGTGGAAAGACTGCTAATTTCTAATGTGAGCATGTTTATCTTCCTTTAAACACTTATACAGAGTTTTTCAAATGATGTTATATAGATTAAAATGCTTAATGGTTTGTGTTAAGAGTCTGCAGCTAGGTCATAAGCGTCTTCCCGACCTTTATTATGAAATTACGATAAACATGACGTTTTCCTTGTCTAAAGCAAAACAGAAACAAAAAATAATGTTCTGAATATCATTTTGCGATTTTAAAAGGGGTTAACCCCAAACTCTACACGGCAAACTAATAAATAAATGTTATCTTTTGATCGCTTTGCATAAAAATAAACTTTCTACCCACTGTTTTTTGTATGACTTAACATGTTGTCTGAAAGAGGCTTACGATCTAACTGCAGGCTCTTAACACAAACTATTAAGCATGTTAATTTTTAAAACGTCATTTAAAAATAATATCTTTTTCATTTACGATCGCAAGGTTTTCTTTTCGTGAGGTCTTTGAGTTCAGGTAAACACAGACGGAGCTGAACCCTCCTTAAGCTTCCTAATTCCAGTCAGTGTTTTTGAAAAACAATCCTGAGTAAAACGTTGAGCACACTCTTGTGTTCTTTGTAATCTATACAAAATGTAGATATTTAGTTTAGTTGTTGTAGTAAAACATAACATTTTAGCTCTGCGTAAACTTTTAAAGGAAGATAAACATGCTCACATTATAAATTAGCAATTAGCCAACCGGCTAGTTTCCACAGTCATTTTCTTAAATAAATACAATGTTGTTACCTGAAAGTTAGGTCCTATGTCCTGTCGAACTTTAATAATACACATTTTCTGAAGTTCTTTGTCCTGTGGAAATTAGTGAAATTATATTTTCTCTTTATTTTTATGACTAAACAATCTACGTCCAGGTACGCAACAATATGTCACAGTGGGCGCTGCTGGACTGCTATCCCTCACAGCCTCGTTTTCGATTCAAAATGGCGGCGGGCTGAATAAAGCATATTGACTTGAACTACACCTGGTACAAACATGGACAGAAGATGCCAATAGCTTGGGGAAAGAAGATTACCATCACAATAACTCACAGTAATACAGGGCGGTATTCTTGCATTGCACAGAATAAATATGGCAGTCACTCATCAGCAGAGGTCCAGCTCATAGCTGAAGGTGAGTTTACACTCAAAGAACAAGGTCAATTAAAGATTTAAAGCAACAAAGATAATTTAAAACACGACATACTGTCCCAATTACATGACATAGAACTGAATGGACACGTTATGTCTTTGGTTGCTGGTTTTGTGGGAGGAATTGTGGTAGTGCTCACGCTCTCTGCCATCGGATTTTTAACCAGGTACATTTTTTATTTTTTTTGAATTAACAATAATAGCCTGTTATAACTTGCTGTAATTTTGAACAGCATATGTAGGATATACTCAGAAAAGTAAAAAAATAATTGTTTCCATTTGTGAGAATAGGCCTGGTGCTTTCTCATATGATTGACATTGCCAATTTGCATTTGATCAGTTTGACAATAGTTTGGCATTTATGTAAAAAAGCATGGCTGAAAACGTTCTTACCTTATTCACACTCTTATTAGGACAAAAACGTTCAATAAACCCAGTGACAATAAGAAGAATCTTTCTGGTCAGGTATGTTTCTGTTTTGTACATTATTTTTGAAATTCATAAATGTTGCTTTAAGCATAGCTCATGTAGATCAAAATGCTGACATTGTTTATTTTCGACATTTTGTTGTTGATTAAATAATTTATTTAGTTTTATGTATTGGAAATAATCCATTTTATCCCGCTGATTGTGTGAAAGATGTTACAGATAAAACATTTAAAACAATAAAACATTTGAAATCTGTTTTTATTGTGCACAGGTTAATAACACAGATGCAGATTCTGTCAACATTGTCAGAGACACAATCAATGAACGGATCATTTCTGATGATGAAACACTAGTTATCGTGAATTATGAAGAGACTGACATCTCAAAGCAGCAGAACTACTGTGCCACAGAAACACTCTTCAACCATGACGAATACACAGAAATAGAGTATACTCAGCTGTGTTAATTTATGCTCTCACATATAGGCCTATAATCACTTTTTGAGGGGATAAAAAGAAATCCAAGTAAAACAATGTTTTTCTAATATTGAAACCAAGTACATTCAGGTAACAAAAAAAATGTTAAATGTTAAACTGTTCAATATGGTGACATTTTTACACAATACAAGTCACAATAAAGTATTTTGTCAGAATATTTTCATATTAAGAGAATGAATACAGAAAGGGTTTATGTAATTCTGCAGGAGGCAGTCAGTGGTACCTCGCATCACTAGAGTCATGTTTAAAGAGACGATGGCATGCAAAATGCTTTCAGTTTTCAACCTGTGGGTTGCAGTGTTGCAGTGTTGTCTTAGTGCTCAGACACAATAAGCACTAAGACAACAAAAGCTCTTCTGCGGTCAATAAATGTGGCTTTATATGGCTAGAACTACAGACAAGATTCAGAAAGTTTTAGTTGGCATAATATAGGTAATGTAGACCAGTGTTTTCCAAACTTTTTTTCTGGGGACCCTCATTTTAAAGTCGATAAATCCTTGTGAACAAATAAACATTAGGCCCATATAGTTCATATAGTTCATATATCACGAAGAGAATTTATGCATGAACAAAATATGTATGTCAGTTAAGCTTCCACTTAACTATTTAAAAGAGATACAGATATTTGACAAAGCACAATTTTTTTTATCTACCTGTTGTTGACAATAAGTAAAATGCAGAGGTGAAATGAGAAAGGAAGCGTTGACAAGGCATCTCATTGTTCCCTTCCAGGTAACTTACGCTGTGTCGGAACGCTTTGGGAACACCTCCAGCGTGACCACGCTCTGAATCACGTGTGTAATCAGTCCAATGGAATCGTGAGAAGTCACGTACATGATGACGTCACCGACCAGGAAGCTTAAAAGCACGTACGGTGAGAGCAGCGCTAGCTTTCTGCCATTCAGCAAGCACTCTATGTCTTTCACTCTCCGTTTTTCGTGCCAGTTTTGCACAACTTTTATTTGAGAGTGATTGTCTGTCTGTGTATGTACAATGTCCAAAATGGGTGAACATAAACAGCAACATCACAGGCCGTGTGTTCCTCCTTGCCCGCGTTTCATTACGGTTGAGGATATACACGGTCTGTGTGTTGTTTGTCTGGGAGCGGCACACGCCGCATCAGCCCTCAAGGGGGCTGGTTGCGTGCAGTGTGAACGCATGCCACTGCGTGTGCTCCGCTCCTGGAAGGCCCTCTTCGAGGAGGGTCTTGCCCCGCTTCCGCCGAGCCTCACCTGTTAGATCCATCGCCCACTCTCTGGGATCGGAAGCCCACTTTGCGGTTTCTTCCCCCCGGGGAGAGGGCGCGGCGCTTCTCTTATATTCCTCCGAGGAGGTTGATATTGAGGGCGTCGATGAGGATTCACCCCCTCACTCTCCCCAGTACGAGGAGCTTTTGGAGGTGGTTACTCATGCCGTAGCCACATTAAATCTAGAGTGGCCGGCCGAGAGACAGGCCAAACCGCAGCGGAGCAAATTAGATGAGCGCTTCCTGCGGTCTCGGCCGCCACCTTCACGCAGGAGCCTTCCGTTTTTCCCGGACCTTCACACCGAGGTGTCGAGGTCTTGGGGAAAACCCTTTTCATTATGGCTCTACAGCCCCTCCGCTGCACATTATACCAATGTGGTGGGGCTATCAGAGCACGCTTATACGGCGATGCCCCGGGTTTGAGCAGACGCTTGCGAGCTATCTGTCCCCCGAAGTGGCATAGTCATTGAAGGCTCCAGCCGCATACCAGAACCTCACACCGGGAGGCTCAAAAGCAGAGCGTCGCATCCCGTGCGCCCCCCGAAGTAAACACTCTTCTGGAGAAGGAGGCCATCGAGTCCGGGTATTACAGCCGGTACTTCATAGTTCCAAAGAAGGATGGGGGCCTCAGGCCCATCTTAGACCTGCGCATTTTAAACCGGTCAGTCATGCTTCTCAAGTTCAGGATGCTGACTGTCAAGCAGGTTGTTTCACAGATTCAGTCCGAGGACTGGTTTGTGACGATAGACCTGAAAGATGTATACTTTCATGTCTCCATCCTTCCTCAACACAGGAAGTTCCTGAGGTTTGCTTTCAGGGGCGAAGCATACCAATATCGGGTTCTTCCTTTCGGCCTTGCACTCTCACCCCGCACTTTCACGAAGTGTGTGGATGCAGCTCTGGCTCCGCTGCGACTCCAGGGCATCCGCATACTCAACTACATCGACGACTGGCTGATTTTGGCCCAGTCCGAGCAGATGTTGTTCTGTCACACATGAAAGAGCTGGGGTTAAGACTAAACTCCAAGAAAAGTGTGCTGTCTCCATCTCAGAGAACCACTTATCTCGGTGTAATTTGGGATTCCTCCACGATGCGGGCACGTTTGTCTCCCGCTCGTGTAGAGTCGACTCTCAAAGAAGTCGCGAGAGTAAGAGAAGGCCGGTCACTCACTGTCAAGCAGTTTCAGAAACTACTGGGTCTGATGGCAGCTGCGTCCAATGTGATTCCTTTTGGCCTGCTGTACATGAGACCCCTACAGTGGTGGCTCAAAACCAAGGGGTTCTCCCCGAGGGGAAACCCATTTCGCATGATCAAGGTCACGCGGCGATGCTTTCGTGCCTTGGACATGTGGAGGAATCCTTGGTTTTTGAATCTGGGCCCAGTGCTGGGAGCTCCTTTTCGCCGCGTCACGCTTACGACGGATGCATCCCTCACCGGTTGGGGAGCGGTCATGAGTGGCCGCTCGGCCCATGGTCTGTGGAGGAGCCATCATCTCACAAGGCACATCAGTTGCCTGGAGATGTTGGCCGTGTTTCAGGCTTTGAAACACTTCCTCCGGGACCTGAGAGGCCACCATGTGTTGGTGCGCACTGACAACACAGCGGTGGTCTCTTATATCAACCACCAAGGCGGTTTGCGTTCGCACCCCTTGTACAAGCTGGCGCACCAGATACTTGTGTGGTCCCAGGGAAAACTCCTCTCACTAAGAGCAGTGCACATCCCTGGGTATCCCAACTCTGATACTTCCGGGCATCCCTGCGGCGCTTACTGTTCCAGAAAGCTAGCGCTGCTCTCACCGTACGTGCTTTTAAGCTTCCTGGTCGGTGACGTCATCACGTACGTGACGCCTCGCGATTCCATTGGACTGATTACACACGTGATTCAGAGTATGGTCACGCTGGAGGCGTTCCCAAAGCGTTCCGACGCAGCGTCTCGTTCCCTTCAGGGAACTAGGGCTACATACGTAACCTGAGATGTTTTTTTATATTCTCATCATTATAGTTTACACAATTTATACTTAATGAGACAAAGTGCAAAATAGGGCAGTTAATCATTTGTTTTTCTTCCTATCATCAGTAAAACCAGACAGAATCAATGCATGCCTTTTATATAACATTCAGTGCTTTGCACATCTACCAGAATAATATGAACATTAAATCAAAAACAAGTTTCTTACTGAAATATTTTTTGAGAACTTTATGCACCCACTGTGACCACATTTACTCAAGTAAGATACTTTGAGCCAAAATACATAAATAAAAATAAAAATAAAAATACAAAATAAATACAGTCTATGAGTGCAGAGCGCAGCTAAAGAACAAAAAAAAAAGCAGAAGAAGAAAACGACGAGCTCCCTCGTGTGGCTAATAGGTGAACTACACATATAAATTTTAATCAAGAGTATATAGCACACTGAAAAATAGTGCTCGACTTGGCGACCCATACAAAATCTCCCGCGACCCATTTGTGGGTCGGGACCCCACCTTTGGGAATGACTGATGTAGACAACACATACAATGATAAGCAAAGAATAAGTGTGCAAATGCGTGTGAAACAGTGTGAATGATATATTGCACTTACATTTAACACTTACATTTCAATGTCTCTTCAAAAACAGCATCAGGAAAAACACATCCTATATACCCAGTGCAAAAGTCAGGTCTGCTATAAACAAATTTTTTTTGTGCATTGCCTTTTCTTATTAAAACTAACATATAATTGTGTCATGGCTTTCATTCTCTTCAAACAAATGAATGGTGTTTAACATTTTGAAATGCAGTGGTCCAAACCAAAAAAAGGGGGCACTAAGGGGTGGGTGCCTGTTAATACAAATGATCCAGTTATTACAAATATACAATTAAAAGAGAAGACAGCACACTCTGTAAAAAAATGTAGACTTTATTGTGAATGTTTTGAGCACTCTCTGAGCCTGCTTTTGACATCCCTGTTGAAATAAACAGCATATGCTGGTTAGGTATGTTTTGGTGCTGGGATGCTGGTTTAACTGGTTATGCTGGTCCTTCACTGGTTAATGCTGGTCTTTTGCTGCTTTATGCTGGTCCTTAGCTGGTCATTGTTGCTGGTCAAAGACCAGCATTAACCCTAGCTTGGCTTTAGAGTCATTAGGCCTGAAGGCCTAAAAATAGAGGGCTCTTCAGGGCCCTCAACACTGTGGGTAGATCCCATGAAGGGATGGGGATGTGACAAGGTGTGTTGAGCCTCCTAGACCCCTTTCCAAAATCGAACAACTAGATTGTTCCTACCTACCGACTGGCCATCTATAGGAGCGTGAGAGGCTGCAATGACAGATCTGCAAACTAGTGCTGGTTCCTCCAGAACGGGGCCACTTAACAGGACTTTGTGTTTCTGATCCCTGATTCGCCTATAGGATCAGGGCGATGGGGGGAAATGCGTAAAGGAGGAGGTCGTGCCAGGCGTGGGCCAACATATCCTGGTCTTTTCGAGAAATAAATTGGCCAGTGAGAGTCAACTCTTGCCCTGCCAAAGGTCTCCCATATTCTCTGAACCGCTTGAGGGTGGAGCATCCACACTTCTGAGCATATCTGCTCCTTGGTTCAGCCTGCCTTGCACATGCGTTGCTTTAGAGAACACAAATTGAGTTGAGCCTGTTACAAAAAGTGCTTCACCAGAGTGAAGGGGAGCCATGAGAAGAGACCGCCCTGGCGGTGAGAACACCACTGTAATGCTGTCTGAGTGGACTAAGACGTGGTGACCCTCTAGGTTCGGCAAAAGGGTGTGAAGGCCCAAACATACTGTCAGCATTTCCAGGCAGTTGATGTGAAGGTTACCTTCTGCTTTTGACCAGTGGCTGCACAGTGCTCCCTAATCTGAGTTGGAAGCATCTGTCGAGACCACCTTCCTTCTGCAGACCATGTCCAGGGGTACGCCCTGTTCCATCCACTGAAGGTCCTTCCAAAGGGCTACGCAAGCCTGGTTCACCTTGATACAAAGGGTCTTCGAGCTCTGACACCCGCTCTGACTACCTCACAACCCAGCTATCCTTCCCCATCCTCCCCTCTACTAAAAGCCTGTGCTGTCAAGCTATCATCCATCTTCACATTGATCTTCAACAAAGTCCCATCCTGCTTCAAATGTTCCACAATCATCCCTGTAACCAAGAAACCAAAAATCACAGGACTTAATGACTACATACTTGTTGCTTTAACATCTGTGGTCATGAAGTCATTTGTTGTCATGAAGTCATTTAAGATTAATGTCCTACTTGAAGGACATTAATGGACCCTTGCTGGACCCCCTGCAGTTTGCTTACCAAGAAAACAGGTCTGTGGGTGATGCTGTCAATATGGGATTGCACTACATCCTCCAACATCTGGAGAAACCAGGGACTTATGCATAGATACTGTTTGTGGACTTTAGCTCCGCTTTTAACACCATCATCCCAGATATGCTTCAGAATAAACTGACATAGCTCTCTGTACTCACCTCCATCTGTCAGTGGATCACAAGCTTCCTGACACTCTGAACAAAGTCAGCTAGCCACTTGCTTGATTTGCAAAATACAAATATGTCTGAATATTAAGAATATAACTAGTTTTCTTTCTGTTAAATGATTCATTCTTGTTATTTGTAACTCAATTAAGAAATAATCAAATGAATTAGATCAGCACTTGTTGATTCAATGAGACTGAGGCGTATAGAGGCGTATAGGCCCACATGTATAGAGATCACCCATTACATTCTACACAGACAGCAACATGTTCAGTAATCTTAAGCCACTAAAGTTTGAGTTAATCTTGTCCCAACCCTATGACACTGTACATAAAAGAAGAGCTTGTATCATCAAGTCTCTGTGCATCTACTTAAATGAAGACCCTGAAAAACTAGACAAGGCATATTTGGTAATGTTGTTGACAAAATAGTTTCAAAAGCCCATATATTCTGTACTTGGGCTGTGATTTTCCTCATTTGCTACAACAAAAATGTGACACGAGAGAACACTTAACTTTGTCAATAACTGAGCTGGACAAGTTGTTTATTTATAGGAAACTGATAGTACACCATGACAAAATTCTTATGTGAATTGGCTGATGTACTAAACCATTAATTTTTTTTATTCTTATCGGTTGAGCTCTCTTGGGGCCTAAATTACAAAACAATGTTTAAACCCCTACTGAATATTTAAATTGATCTGAAAGACAGAAGGGGCATGCTACAAAAAAATTAAATAATAAATAAATTAACTAGTTGATGTAACAAGGCAGAATTTTGTTGGATTGAAGTGCTTTACAGACATTGAGTGAATAAGAATAAATTTTATTAGACTAACACAATACAAACATTTTTGTTCAATTAGTTGGAAAGAAGTTACATTGACATTAAAATCATGTTAAATCTACAAATTTAAATAGTGTTCATAAAACATATTAAAAGCAGTCCAAATTTACTTGATTTGTTTAGATGCATAATGGGTGCTACGATTAAATCATGTTCATTGAACAATTAATTTTTTTAAGTGCAGACAGGCAGCAGCTAGTGAGGCTGGGAAAACTCACATCCAACAGCCATACCATTAGCACTGAAGCTCCTCAGGGCTGCGTTCTCTCTCCTCTGCTTTTCTCCCTCTATACAAATGACTGCACCTATAAAGACCCCTCTGTCAAACTCCTGAAGTTTGCAGATGATACTACAGTCATCGGTTTCATACAGCACAGCACAGCAACGAGTAAATAAATCGGTACTTAAATCTTCTGTCCCAGATTCATACACATTATTATTATTTATTGTTAAGTAGGGTTGGGCATCATTTTGATTTGAACGATTCTGATTCCGATTCCGATTCTTCCTTTCGATTTCGGTTCTTTTCGATTCTCAATTCCGATTCTTTGTGGGCTGGAGTCAAAACATGTCACAGGCTCATTTGATTTCACAGAGGATAATTTTATTTTAATTCAATATGAGTTTTAGTTTTAGGAGCTGCAGCCCATGTAGGAGAAAATTAGGAATGCCTCTGCACCAGACCAAAAACAGATTTATATATGCAGAACTTGCACCCTGGTCTGGACTCTCTGTACATGACGAGACAGTGGACCTGCGCAGCACGTCAAACACGCTACACACACCTTAATTTGTACATCATGCAGGCGTAGGTGTTTTGTTATATTCGTAGTGCATCCTCCCGTGCAAGATATCATTTTGTCACATGTGTTGCACTGTGCCGACCCAGGCTTTTTTAGGGTGTACTCACACTAGGCACGGTTGCCGTGAACGGGGCCCGAGTACGATTGTCCCCCCTCCCCACTCCCCCTCTGGCCTGCACTCACATAGGGTTTCAGCATTCGCTCGTTACGTCATTATGGTTTGACGGTTTCAGGATAAACAGGAAGAGCGCGCTCTCGCTGAACGCAATTTAGTCCATCGCTCTTTTTACTTTGTGGATAGTAATTTTGAGTCGTTTGTTCCGCGGTTGTCCACAGCCTACACTGAAAAAAAAGATTTTTTGGTGTGGTAAAATATATTAAATTAACCATCGTGATTTTTACATTGTAAAAGTAAGTTTCGACTACAACTAGAATTTTCTAAGTAAAAGTTAAAATATGTACACATTTAATTCATGTAATTAATTAACTCAGTGGAAACAGTTAAATATTATTATGTATTTACTTGTAATATTTAAATGGTTTAGAGTCACTGCACATAAACCTAGTAATATTAAGCAGTCCCTCCAGGATTTCACGATTTTTTTTTGTGATTTTTGCGATGAAAATTATAAATTTTGTGGTGGCAAGTCCTAGAAATTTGCGAAAAAATTTGCGATTTATTTAATTATTTAATTTATTTATTAATAATTAGGATATCACATTTACCATATTAGGTATTATGTTAGAGGCTCAATTATCATGCATAACACAAATCAAACATAAAATTTGTTTATTCTGATACATTTGAACTTTTAAAATAACCTATGGGCAATATTCTTATGTGACCTTTGTAAACATTAACAGCAGGTGTAGAAATGTATACTGTACATAGCCTACTTCATTTCAGTCACGTCTCAGGTACTCTTTACATTTTGGTAGCCCAAAAATTAATTGAACTAGCCCAAATAAAAAAGCTTTTTAATTTTTTTTTTTTTTAATATAGAAATTCAAACAGGAGTCTAAATGTCAATCAAATATGTTTTCAATACACAAATATAAACAAATATCAAGGAAGGAATTTTATTTCACTCTTTAGTGTATCTGCAGAATTTTTAAATATCAATTTAAAGCAATGTATGATCCTTTTTAAGAGCTGCACAAGTAAAATGAACAGAATGGGTGGGGTTGGACAATGTAAGGTAGAATTTTAGGTCATAAAATGACATGATTTATAATTCAGATACAGATTCACACAAAAACAATATCTTATACAATGGCATTTCAGCCTTTATACCATTAAAAGGGATAAATCAAGTATATAATTTATCATATTTATTTAAAACATAAATATTACTGTCTTAATTGTTTAGATTTTTTAGAAGGCACATTAAAAACCCTATGTGTTTGCTGCATAAAAACAAACAGCTGAAAAATGTATTGGAAAAAATTCAAAAAAATTAAAATTAAAAATTCTGTCACAAGGGGGCGCTTTAGGAGCGCTGAAATATTATCGTTTCCCTAGTAACGGCTGTATACAAATCAGCTTTAACGCTGTTTTATCAGCATGAAATGTAAATGCCAACGACACGTTTCTGAGGACAGTCGGTTCTACTCAGATACATTCATTTAAAGACATCAGTGCTGCGTTTTGACTTTAAAATGTGCAGGGCTCATATTTATTCAATGACATCATTGCCTTTAGAAGTTTTATCCAGCCCTATCGTGATTCGTCTTTCCGTCCCTAACTGACTTTTAAAATTATAATTAAGACTTTTCTTATACTATTTAACAAATTCAAAACTTTTATGGCGTTCCATTTGCAACAACAGAAGCCCTCTACTTTACGATAGCGGGTCGGCAGGCCAGTGAAACATTTTGGTAGCTCGACTGAAAAACACAATAGCCCCCGGGAGGTCGATCTTGCGAGCCCTGCAGACAGACAGCTCACAGACATCACGTGAGCAGCGTCTTTATCAACATGATATATATATTTTAAAATCTTTTTATTATTGAAATATTTGAATAACCATTTTTTGCGATTATTTTGCGGTTAAATGACAAATTATGCAGGATCGCAAAAAATTGCGACATTTTGTTGATTTTGCATTAAATTCAGCGATCGCAGAATCGCGAAAAACTGGAGGGACTGATTAAGTAAATTGTACTTTGAAAGTTCAAACTCAAAGTTCAAATTTCAAATAACGCGTTTGAAACTGCACATGCGTGATTGGAGACTCGTTACCCGGGCTGTGGATCAATACGTTGGGTATCATCACGGAGGTGCTGCGTGGTTTGGGCTGGAGTTTGTAATGTTCCAGGTAAGTTTATCTTTCTGTTTGGATGTGATAAAACATGGATTCGTGTGAAAGTTTGATTGTCTGTTTCTCATTTTCCAGACTCCTGATTAATGTTCATCTTAATCGCTAAGCATAGCATCTTACATGCAATTCAGTGTTGCCAGATTGGAAATGTCCAAGTATCGTACCAGAAGCTCAAAATTATCGTATTTGGAAGAAAATTATCGTATTTGAGTCAAACGTTCAAAATAAAGATATTTATCTAGATGTTACAGCTATTTATCATTTTCAGCACTCATTTTCTATACCTTATTGCAATGCTAAACTAATTAATTTACCCGAGTCAAATGTTCAAAATACAGCTATTAATCTAGATGTTACAGCTATTTATCCTTTTCAGCACTCATTTTCTATACTTTATTGTTAAACTAACAACCTCAGTTTTGAAACAACTGACCTAAGTGTGACAGGAACGTTAACCTGTGCTCGTGAGAGAGAGCCATTCTCCACGATGATATGGGCAAATTCCAAATGGAAGTGCGCATCCCTACGCCCTACTCCCTCCGAAGGGCAGATCCCTTTGAAGTGAGTTCTTTTAAGGGAGTAGGGCATTTCTGTCTCTTTTAACCGTTTGGAACTCCCTTGGCGAAGGGAATGACTGACGAAATGTTACCTTGACAACGCTGCGCAAACGTGATCACTAACGGAAATCACTTCCGTGAAGTGACCATGGAATGTTCCCTTCGCTAACGGCCTTCTGGAAGGGCCCTTCGTGAAGGGATTAAGTTGCTCACTTTCGTTTGGAACGTCCCTACAAATGGAGTCCCCTTCTAGAAGTGCCCTTGAAGGGCGCAAAATAGCCGTTTGGAATTCGCCCAAAGGTTGAGAAGAAGTAAGATTGGATGAAAGACATGCGTAATGCCACGTTCACGTCTCCTCACAATCATGAAGGTAGACGTAGGATCCACATAGCTAGATCTTTGAGAATAGAAGCTCTATAATTACAACGACCATGGTGTCACAAAATTCTGAAATTATCGTACATTGTGGTATTATTGATCGTACATCGTACAGAGGTCAAAATTATGGTACAAATACGATAATTATGGTACGTCTGGCAACACTGATGCAATTAGCAATAGAGTCCGGGAACGTGACGTCAGCAACGCAATGCATGTTGGGAATTTAGGTAACGGAGCTGCGGTGAACACTGTGTTTGATTGTGATCGTGAAGTTTTAGTCTACTTTATTCTGCATAAATAATCATTTTTGGTGAACTATTGTTGTGTTGTTAATTGCCACAGTCTCACCGATTACCAGCATGTACGCCGACTGTCAAATGTTTGATTTTTCAGCTTTCCAGCTTGGACAATCACCTTGGATCCCAAGTGTCCGAGTTAACAAAACGGCGTTGCATGGCGTGGGTACAAGCAGTTAGACGGAAAAGCATTAGTTGACTAATATGTGCCCCAGCGTTGTTATGAAACCATAAATTAAGAAATTAATGCTGTCAAATCAGTTGCTCTCAAGGAATGTCATCCAACATAAACTTTTCTGTGTAAATATGTTCATGTATTGCGTGTATTTATATGTATATACACATGTACATATATAAAATTTTAATAATTTATATATACACTAGTTAACATTTGAAGTGGATCGAAAGCTTTCATCAAAGTTGTCATAATAAAATCATGTCTTAGGACTTTAACTTTTTTGATCCACTTCGAATGTTGACTACTAATATATATATAATTTACACTGTAGATATAACACGTATAAAATATACACATGTATGTGTACTTACACATACACAAACAATGTTTTACAGCCTTCAGTTATGCCGCGTTCCAGGCAACCCGTTCTACCGGTGAAAGTGCACTGGAGCGGCAGTCAAACCTGTGATTTTCCATCTGTGAACTCGTACTAACGTTAGATCAACGTACTCCCAGTTCCGAGCTCTGATATACGGTGCGTTGTTTATGCAAGTGGTACATGGTGGAAAAATAGACTTTAGGACAATATAACGTTGCATTCAAATTAATAATAATAAATGCGCTCAGACAGTTTGGCACGACTTGCCTGGAACGCGTGACTGGTGGTTTGAAGTCGTGATTTACGGGCTTTAAAATCTGCCTGGAACGCAGCATTAAACATGCATTATCTGTTTTGCATATTGCATACCACGTTGCAAAAATAAATTGAAAAAAAACACGAACATTTCTATATCCCTTTATTTGTGGATAACACACTGATGTAAATGTGCACAGTTCACAGTAACATACACTGTCAGAAAAAAGGGTACGGTTGGGGTCCATTTGTGACACTTAGGGTACAAATGGTGAAGTTGTACCCTCGATGGGTCATAGTTGCACCTTAGAGTACTCATATGTACCATTTAGGGGTAAAAAAGGTACAGATATGTTTCCAACTGCCAGAGGGTCCACGTTTGTACCATTTAATCCCCAAAGAAAGGTACAATCACTTGTGTGACCAAAGGAGTAAGCCAAAGTGTATGAAATAGTCACCCAAAATTAAATAGGGCAAGATAATCATTTTCATGAGTTGTTAGTTATTTGGAAGAGATGCACAAAATAACCAAATATGTTCAAGAGCCTGCATCTTTCTGACCAGTTCTGAACAGTACACACGCAAATTACATTTTAGTGATTATGCAGAACATCAAGATAATAACTTTTAAACGTAAAGCATTTGTATTAAAGTAGGTCTGCATTTTTAATTGTAATTTTAAACTGATATAAGAGCTGTTTTAAGTTTTGTTTTTAATGTAGAGTTAAACAAATACACATACTAATAGTAATTAGCAAAAGCACAATGTAGTATACAAAACTATTTAACGTTTATTAAACATTATACGCCTTATTCAGCCCGCTGCCATTTTGAATCGAAAACGAGGCTGTGAGGGATAGCAGTCCAGCAGCGGCCACTGTGGCGCATTGTTGCGTACCGGGATGTAGATCGTATAGCCGTAAAATAATAGGTCATTTCACATTTTTCCACAGGAAAAAGAGCTCCAGAAAACGTGGATTGATCGACAGGATATATAACCTCACTTTCAGGTAACAATATTGCATTTAAGAAAATGACTGTGGAAACTAGCCGGTTGGCTAATTGCTAATTTATAATGCGAGCATGTTTATCTTCCTTTAAACGTTTACGCAGAGCTAACATGTTATGTACTACTACAACAACTAAACTAAATATCTCCATTTTGTATAGATTACAAAGAACACAAAAGTGCTCAACATTTTACTCAGGATTGTTTTTCAAAAACACTGACTGGAATTAGGACGCTTAAGGAGGGTTCAGCTCCGTCTGTGTTTACCTGGACTCTAAGACCTCACGAAAAGAAAACCTTGCGATTGTAAATGAAAAATATATTCTTTTTAAATGATGTTTTAAAGATTAACATGTTTAATAGTTTGTGTTAAGAGCCTGCAGTTAGATCGTAAGCCTCTTTCAGACAACATGTTAAGTCATACAAAAAACAGTGGGTTGAAAGTTTATTTTTATGCAAAGCGATCAAAAGATAACATTTATTTATTAGTTTGCCATGTAGTGTTTGATGTCAACCCCTTTTAAAATCGCAAAATGATATTCAGAACATTATTTTTTTGTTTCTGTCTTGCTTTAGACAAGGAAAATGTCATGTTTATCGTAATTTCATAATAAAGGTCGGGAAGACGCTTATGACCTAGCTGCAGGCTCTTAACACAAACCATTAAGCATTTTAATCTATATAACATCATTTGAAAAACTCTGTGTAAGCGTTTAAAGGAAGATAAACATGCTCCCATTAGAAATTAGCAGTCTTTCCACAGTCATTTTCTCAAAAAAATGCAATATTGTTACCTGAAAGTTAGGTTATATGTCCTGTCGAACAATCCACGTTTTCTGGAGCTCTTTGTCCTGTGGAAAAATGTGAAATAACCTATTATTTTACGGCTATACGATCTACATCCCGGTACGCAACAATGCGCCACAGTGGGCGCTGCTGGACTACTATCCCTCACAGCCTCGTTTTCGATTCAAAATGGCAGCGGGCTGAATAAGGCGTATATGGTGTACTACTTTGCCTCAGTTCAAATACATATTTTCGAAGCCAGCCTTTTTGTGTCGTCCAATGGGATTGTAGCCCGCGCTGTGCATTTTGAAAATGAGATTGTGCATGACGGTTATTCTGGACATCATTCATTTCTGACGCTGTCGACGGAGACACGGAGGATCTTATTCAAAAACTGAAAGAAGCTGCCTGGAATACATGTCACTGAAGACGAAGCACAGAAATTTAGAGGTAAGTTTAATTTTAAGTACTGTGAAAATCTGTTGGTTCCCTTTCGATTTTTGTTAACTTGACATTGCGTCTGTAGCCAGGCCTAACGTTATCTGATGCGTGAGGAAAACCTTTCTTCGAAAACTGACGTGACAAAACCAACGCATTGCCATTACATTTTAAGCTTATTGTTATTATTACAATTATTTTTTATCATTTAGCCGGAAATAATTAAGATATAATTTTTCGCTTAACTCATACTCCACCTAGAGATGGCATGAGACGCTGACAAAACAGCGGTGAAACGGCCATAGAAACAGCTCAGGTCTATCGCGTTTGTGTACCATAGATTTATAAATTCAGTTTACCAGAATGTTTTTAATACTCTAATGTTAACGTTATGTCGTTTCGAGGCGTCGGTATCGAGCCCTTCCAAGGACAGCAAGAAAAATTGGTTTAAGTTAACGTTACCATTATTTATCAAAACTCGTGAAATACGTTTCTAGTCTGTGAGATGCAAATTTAAATAATTTGGCTTTTAATAATACACTCTCAGTTAAAAAAAAAAGTATAGTTCTCTGTTAGTTCGTTAAGTGTACATTTTGGTACCTTTTAGCTTTTGTACCTTAGGGTACTGTTCCAGTGACAGTATTGTACCTTTTTCTGGAAGTGTATAAGTACTAACTTATTGTGTATTTTTCTGAATTAAAGCAATGTTTTTATACTGATGAATGTCCATTGAAAAAAGAGATTTTATTTTTGCTGTTAAAACCTCAAGCTCACACAGACTACGCATTTTTTTCCTTTTAGAAAATAAGGTGGATTTAACAAATTTGTGCACAAGATGGAGGTGGTAACAGTAACACTAGTACCAGTGCCAGCAGAACCCTATCAACAAACTTCAACTACAGAAATGTAAGTATAACACTGAGTTTTGTGTATTATATTTGTCCTATGTTTAGCGTTTAACCGTATTGATTTTTTTAATGCCTGATGCCAATATTTTAAAAAGCAGGGTGGCCAGTCGGCACACACAAGGAAAGTTGGGAGAGTTAGAGTTATTTTCATCAAAATTATTTTAAATTGTGTTCCGAAGATGAAGTCTTACTGGTTTGGAATGACATGAAGGGGAATAATTAATGACCAAACTAAACTTTTTGGCTGAATTAATGCTATAAGAAAGAAAATTTGAAAGACTAACAAGGTATCTTTAATTCTTTTTCTGTTACCGGCTTGAAAACTTCAGGCAAAAACAAGGGATTCTCCCATTTTTAAACTGTCACCGATAGCAATGTAGTTGTAGTAGATTGCTGAAGTCAGTAGATTTTACTCAGTCAAAATACATTTATTACATTTAATATTTTGGCTTTTATCATTATGTTAATAAATATTGAAATTAATTAAAATATTAACAAAATTACAAATTTGAGCCAGGGAAGTAAGAGAGATGAACATCCTCAGGGGTCAGTGATATCACAGATTCTAAATCAGTTATTAGCTTAAAATGAATGTTGAATGTCGATATAAATAAACAGTATGCTATAATGATAATGTACAGTTAAAACAAATTTGTAGAAACACTGTAATTTTCTAAATCTTCAGGTAAACAAATATTTGTGCATTCAATCTTAGAAATATTTGTATATTACTAAAGGGAAATGGCAATGAAAGAATATTAAAATGTCTGATTTGATTGTTTTGAAGTATTTTTAGTTAAATTAAATGATTAACTTTATCTTTTTGTAAATTTTCAGTTGTGTGATGAAGCTGACCGAATGCATTCATCGCCTGCAGTTTAAGCCGGCACTTCAGGGATGGCTTTACCAGTATTGTGCCCAAGGTGCTTCAGCTTGTTCAAAGAAATGCTCCGTTGGACGAAGTCTACAAGAAGCAAGAGAAAAGATGCTTGCAGAAGATCTAGGTATTGACATAAACATAGTGGTTTTGTGATTATATATTTATTGATTATCTATTAAGCTTTTTTAAATGATATTTATAAATGATATTTAAATGTTTTTTCTTTGTGTGAAAAAAATCTTCATGCCTTAAAATTGCTCGAATGTAACTCTACACCTTGATTGGTTACAAGGTAGTTTATGGCAAAATTTTCACATTATTTGTCTTAAAACATTTAAAACAGCACATTGCATTGTTTTACTGATAGATTTTTGATGTTTTCTTTTCTTCTCAGTGTGATGCTGATACTCCATACCCAACCATATAGTTGGCAGAAACTGACTGGAAAATGGCTTTCTCCAAGAAGGTACAACTTTTCAAAGTGGATGGTGTGGAGTTGTGCAAGGAACTAGGAGTTGAAGAAAGGATCACTACAATGCACAGCCTTCAGTGCTTACTATTGTTTTCAACTTGGCTTGTCCACCCTACATGAAGAATTCACTGACTTTCTGGCAGCATGCCATAGCAAAGATAACTGAGGTGGGTGGCAAGCCCCTTCCAATATCTATCACCCGAATAATTAATATCCTGTGTTAAAAATGCCAAATATACTGATACACAAGGGTGAAGATTTCGACATTCAGTGTTTCAAAAGTGACGATTTAAATCCAATACATTTTAAATGTCAACAGTGTATATATATAATGTGGCAAGTTTTTTTAATACCAGTGTCGTATAATTCACAGTTCCATGCATACGCAGTAAAAGTTGACTTTGAATGAAGTGAATGAAAACCAGGGCAAGAGATGGACTTTCAGGCCCTTGCCGTATACTCTGCTTATGATAAATAAGTAGTTTGTGACCCTCAAGAATGTTTAAAAAGTTCCAATTAGTACTGTGTATTAGTGTAGTACTGCGTTTGGTAAAAATGGGTTTGTGATAAAAAGAATTTACGCATATAAAGTTACAATTAATGAAATGTGTACTGTTGGAAAAAGGTTGTTTTTGATTCTTAATGTTTAAAACATTTTTTAGAAAATGTAGAATGCAGTAGAAAAATTTACTTAATGGGATGTATTGATTATGAAAAATTTAATATTAAGCTTAATATTCTTGATATTACAATTTTATAAAATGTTTTAAAAAAGTTGAAATAGTATAAACAATTGTTTTTGGAAAAAATAATTGCTCAATATTTGCATCCTTTTAAGACACATTGAGGTAGAGCTTATTTTGTGATAAAATGTTAGGGTATAATCAATTAATGAAATGTGTACTGTTGGAAAACATGTTTTGCTTTATAAGAACAATTTTGAGTATGACTTTTTTTTTTTTTTTTTTTTTTTTAAGTAAAATTTTGCAATATGCATCCTGTTATGACATTGTGATAGAGCTTAAAACATTCATCCTGTGAAAAATGTGAGAATGTAATGTTTTGAATGTTTAATAAATGTGATAAACAGCATCCTGGCCTTTTTAATGTGTTGTATGTAGTACAGATTTGCCACCATAAGGTACAAAAGGCTTGTCACTGGGGCAGTACCCTTAAAAAAGACAAATTTGTACCTTTTTTAAAAGTACATTATGGTACCATAGCACTAAATGGTACAATTTAGTCAGCAAAGGTACATATTTGCCTTTGTAAGGTACATACTGCAAGGGTACAGATATGTACCCATGTGAAAGGGTACAACGGGTGTACCCTTGAGGGTACTGCCCCAGTGACAAGCCTTTGTACCCCTGAAGGTACAAATTTTGCACATTTTTTCTGACAGTGTATAAGAATCAACTAAATTGAAAAGTTCAGTTCCACTACTACTATAGTGCAAACACAACAGGTGTAAGATGTAACAGTGCTGTAAACTTTAAGTCTCAAGAACACAGGTAACAATGCAGTAGGTAAAACGGCAAATAAGACTACAAACAAAGTAGGAAAACACCATCTGGGAATGTTACGTGCGGTAAGGCGGTAACTCATTTAAGTTAGATCGTCCACCACTCTTTATGCTCATAAGGATGGAGCCGTTGATTATTTTTAGTTTTTCTAAATACCTCAGCTTTGACACTTCATTAAGCTTTTCTCGGTATGGAAGATTTAGCTTTTCCTCGGATCTGTGCATTGTTTTTTTTTTTTCTTTTTAATAGTAGCCCACTATCTTGTAATACTGACGGCTGACGACGTTACATAAAACATGGCGGCAACTACCCATAATTCTACGCGCAGTGACGTAGTTGGCCAAGCTCTATAGCCTATTTCAGTGTTGTTTCATAATTCATTTCATGTTTGTATCGTTAATAGTGTAACTTAGAGATCCACAAAGCACCATTTATCGTGTAAAAAAAATGTTCCTTGTATGGAGAAAGGCGATCGCTTATCAAAATAAGTTACATGTTCTCGACGCCATTTCGGGTAACGTTATTTCCATTAGAATAATTTGTATTTGAAATTCTACAAAGTGTTAATCGATGTAATGTTAGTCTTTAAACTTTTAACGTTAAATTTTATGTAACTTATACCTTATATGTCGTTCTGTATCGAGCTGCACGGGATCATATACCTTATTATTAAGCTAGACTTACATTTTAGAGTGATCTTAGCAATATTTTTTGATTACGGACCAAAAGTAACGTTAACCTTAATAATCTAAATAGTTGTTTACATTAGATGCTATGCTAAGCTAACTTAAATGTACCTGTTGTCATGATTAAATGTATCAGAATGCTTTTTTTTGTCCAAAGAAGAGTATTCATTTGAGGCTAAATTAAATAAAGTAAGAAAGAAGTTAATAATTGTAAAACCTAACTGAACATTTAAATTTGTAAATTGCTTATTACTTATCACTTATTCATTTATCTTTAATCACTTATTCTTTAATCCCTCCCCCAATGTTAATTTATATTTTTCTAACAATACAAGAAACTGTTTTAGTAGCACCTCTTGGCATGCTTGATGTCTTCCTCTTTTAAAGTTGCTTTGGAGAAAGGCACATTTTCAAAAGAGAAAAAATTTACTAAGTGTGGTTGTATGAATAAAAATTATGTAAATACGTTATATTTTCACAGAATCAAAGCATTGAAGGGAGACGTGAATCTGCCATCCGCAGCCTCATTATCTACCTTGGTGAGAAAGAAGAGGATCTCTTCGATGATTGCTTGGTAAAGTATGGTTTATTTCTAAATGATACAGTTTAAAATATTAAAAATGTAATACAAGTTAACCCTTAACAAAAAGAGGGAAGGTAGATAAAGGGGTGGACATGTTATACTCAGTGATGGTGAAAAGAATACAGAGTAAATGTCTAAAGTTGTTATAGAGTAATAAACTAGATATCTATCTTATTCTAATTAAAGAATCAATTCACACAAAAATGAAAATTGCCATTAACTGATCACACTGTTCCAAACCTCTAAGACAATTATTCATTTTCTGAACAAAAATGAGGATTTGAGCTTTTGGGGGTTAAAGATTCATATTTTTTCTTTTTTATATATAAATAATTGTCTAATAATAATTACGTTTCTTTTACATTTGTATGCAGGAGGAGAGACGAAGTGATGCCAGTTTGCACATTCTTAAAATCCTCGTCCATGCTGTTGATGAGGAAGAACCAGTTGATGTGTCCATTCTTCTGGAAGGACAGAAAGTCTTGCAAGGATGCGGCCAAAAAAATGTGGACTGCTCATGGGGCTACTTTATGCCCTTAACCTTACATACCCCGAGCTCTGCGGTACACATTTGAGATATTAGTCCTTAGAACTTGATGGAATCAAGCTATCCTCAAAAGTGCAAGCTTTAAAGATGAAGTTATTATCTTAATGCTATTGATATGCCTTGACTACAACTCCTTACATGTTCAGCTGTTGATTATAGTGTTTTACTACATTAAGGTTTTATGAGCATACTTTTAAGTGCACTTGTTCAGAGTTCTGATTTGAATGTTGTACATTTACTGTGTCAGAGGGCTATTAGGTTTAAATAATATGGTCTATAAAGGACTAATCTACAATTTTTTGTAGTTTTGACAATAACCTGGTTTTGAGAAGTTTTATGTATTATTTGGCATATTTTATATCTAACATGCTGTATTTTATTGTATTTTTTTGCAACAAATTATTTAGACATGCAGTTGTTCCAATTGATGTGAAATTTAACAATGCATTTTATTGAAAAATTTGTATTGTGAATGTCTTTTTTTTGTATTTGGAAATGTTGGATAAATAAATTGTTAAATTATAATTTAGTTGTGTGATTTGTGAAATATACAGATCAAGTGATTAATTTATTTACATAAATTAGCAATGTGCATTTTATTATGAGTAATATACATTGATAAAAATAAGTAAAATAAAAAAAAATTAATTAGTAAGATTTACTTAATAATTTCATAAAAACAAGGTTCCTGCTTATACAACAATAAATTAACTTTAATTGATTACTTTAAATAAATCTAAATTGTGAATTAAAGATAATTACGTAACTTTTACTTTATTTCTTTATAAGCGTTACTTTAATTATTAATTTAATTTGATTTTAATTTAATTGATAATGACAGGTGAGTTGTACTTAATATTAGAGCAGTAAAATTTACTTAAAATCTACTAGTGCAAATTGTTACGAGGATTTTATCAAGTAAATGTTACAAGTTATTTTTTTCAGTGTATCGTTAACCCTTTATAGGGCACTCATTGAAATACTTGGAAATTCTAAAATTCAACCCCAGAGTGTAATTGGAGGTTATTACAAGACCTTTAAACTTTTGTGACTTAATTTTTTTTTTTATGTTTTTATGTTGAAAATTAGGTTAAATGAAGTGATCATATATCGTCACTTGCCAGTCTATGGTAACTTCCCCCCACCCCCCCCCACCCCCCCCAAAAAAATGTGTATACATTTTAAATATAAGGCATAAATAAATACATAAAACATATATAATATTCATAGAATATTTATTTAGGAAATTAAAAATGTCTTCCTCGTCAGAACCCTAGATGGGGTCAGCTGGCACAACAAAACTGACTTCTATCCATAGAATTGTTGAGTAGACAGCTGCGAAAGAAAAGGTTTCTGAGTCAGTATCAAGCCCATGTTGATTTGTTTGTGAAAGAAAAGTGCAGATCTACTGAAAACATATAATATTCACATAAATAGTAAATTTATAATAAGAACTGAAAAAAATAGCATTAAGTACTGGTGGTACCACCTATTTTAGCAGAAATAATAAACACCAATCTATTGGTACTAAAACCAAAATTACAAATTTTTTACTGTTTATTTCTTGATCATTTCAATAAATGGTTTAAGTTTGACACTGGATTACTGCATCATGGTATACAAGCCTTTGCAATATTCAGTGGACAAAAAACAGGCATAAAAACAGCCAAACTATCACTTGCCTTACTTTTACCTGAACCGGGCGTATGTCTAAAAATGGACATTCTGTTGTGTTACCACAAACGGGCGTATGATCAAATATGATCACACCATTTTTTTTACCACATCGTTCACTAATTTCTAGAAATCAAACGCAAACAACGTCTATATCACCATATAACACAACTATTCAGCTATATAATGTGTGAGTTTCATTGACTTACCATTGTGCATTTCGATGCTTTCTCCGTTTTTGTGGGACAAAGTAGGAGCGTAAATCAGCATTTTCTCATTCCGGAAGCACGCTGAAGTTTGAAACACCCCAGAAAACTTTCGATTGGTCAGATGCCATTGTGTCGCTATCCGTGACGTAGACTAACATCCGTTGATTGGCTGGGACAAATCCATGTGCTTACACGATCTCATACAAGGGAGGCAGACGCTATTGAAAATGTTCGATTAAGTCAGGGGTGTCAAACATACGGCCCGCGGGCCGAATTCGGCCCACTAAGGCGTCCAATACGGCCTGCTGGATGCTTTGAACAATAAAATTAAATATATATATATTTTTTTATCATTATTATTATTACTAGTAGTAGTATTAAATAAAGTCTATGTAAGGGTATTCGCGGCAATATTATCTTTGGTTTTATAATTTCTTTATCTTAACGTTGATTGTCTCTAACCCGCATTCTAAAGCAGCAAGTCGGCTGAGTAACTGAGCGTGGCAAGCATTCGCGCGTATGGTGAAGGCAGCGGAGCTTGTGTGTCCTGAGAAAAAACAGGCTTTTCCAAGTATCATCTTGTCAAGAAATACTGTGGCTAAAAGAATTGAGGACCTTGCAAGAGACTTGAACCGTCTGAAAGACAAAGTTACTTGTTGCTTGGACTGACGTTAACAGCTGGTTGCTGAGGTTGATGCACTGTTTTCCTTTTATTTGATGATCGCGCCTGATGTGCCCGCGCCGTCCGGGAGGCGAGTGGTAAAATAATTATTATTGATTACTAATTTTAATCAGGACATTATACCTAAAACAATACCTTAAAAACAAAAACTTAATTTTACGATCTGAAATCACTTATACTGGTGAACCCCTTTTAGTCCAAGGATCCAGTATGCGTTCATATAGTAAGTTCAGAACGGCTCTAAAATAGAGAAAACCTGACCGATTTCATCGGAGATTGCGGAGAGTCACGTCCATATGTCAGTTAACGTTATTCTTTTCAGCGTGGATTTGGTTTAAAAGCAGGGGTGATTAAGCTTATAAGTGTGTGCAGCGATGTGCAGATCAGCTGTTAAAATGAACCATCCATTCATCATGCCATCATGCAAAACTAAGAATTAGAATAATTGTAATAGGAAAATCGGGTACAGTTAGCTAAATCAGAGAAATATATAGGTGCGGGTGGGTGGCGAGCAGTTGTGGAAGTTGTGGATTCGGGTGACGTTGAGCTCATCTGCGCATCTCTATAGTACGTTTGTATACGTGCGTATGTCAAACTCAAACCTAATGCATTACCAAATGCATTCTAGATTTTTATTTGTTAAAGTTCTCATGTCTAGTGTACAGTTCATATCCGAAGTATTTTTTTTTTCATTAGAATTAACCCTTTTTTTTTACATATAAGCTTTTGAGTTGGAAAATATGTTAAAGGCAGTTTTTTTTATTGTGAAGTGTTATAGTTTCTAAATTATACTGTATACTGTATCTGCACACATAATCTTTAGCATTTGTTATTTGTTATTTTCTCATTACTAAAAAGTATTTGACAAATAATATTAATGTTCAAAGGAAAGGTCTTGCCATTACTTAGACAACTTTGTTTTCCCAAAAAGGAATAAGAGTGTTAATGAACAGTTTCTTAGGACTTATTAAATGCAGTTGTACAGAATATTGTGTCTTTCTAGTGTTTCTTTTTTTTTTTTTGCAAATTAATTAGTAATTTGGTGAACTATGATTTGAAAGGAGATTCTATGAAAATAGGGAGTTTCGGCCCGCACATGGTCACATTTCTTCTCATCCGGCCCTCACCCTAAAATGAGTTTGACACCCCTGGATTAAGTGATCAAATATGGTGCCTCGCCCTATAAAGGGTTAAACATGTCTATCGCATTTGTGGCACGAAAATTTTCGTGCAATCGTGCTGCTTGTATGAGGAGGTTTGCAAGGTACCAGCTGAAGTGCAGCAAGGACTTTGCAGCTTTGATTATGGACTATAAAAACGCTGATTACCTCGCAAAAACGCGACATCACGCGTCCTGTTCCGTACTCCAGCACGGTTAGCGCTCACACTGCATGCTAACCGCGCCCGAGTCCAACTTTACCGTGCCCACCTCTTCCAAGCGGGCCAGGGCCGGCTAAACGAGCCGCGCCCGGGCACGGTTCGGAGCACTCACACTAGTTAAACGAACCGCGCTTTGGTGGTCAAATGCACTCGGGCACGGTTCAAACTGCCTAGTGTGAGTACACCCAGGTGAAAAAAAAATATACTTAAATGCAATTAAAATACACTTAAATACCCGCAAATACATTTTTAGTACATTGTTTTTTTTTGTGTTAAATAAAAGTTTGATGGTTATACACTATAAATTTACTAATTAAAAGTATGTTTATACTTCAGTAGGACTTTAGTACACTTGACAAAAGTATACTAAATACCAGTAATACTTAAATATTTTTTTAGTGTACTACAATAAAGTACACTACAGAAAAAACATCCAAAAGAGTTTTATTAGTGTGTTTTTCAAAAGTGTGCTTTAAATGCTTTAAACATTAGTTGATTTTTAGTACACTGTTTACATACTAATCTTGAGTTTAAAATAAGTTAATATATAAAAAATCTATTAGTAATGTATTGTAGTAGAAGTACATTTTCCCAAAAGTTGTACTTAAGTACACTTAATATGAATGCATTATTATCACTAACACTTAAATTGATTTTGAGTGTGGTAATTTTAAGTTTACATTAAATTGATTTTATTAAAAATCTATTAGTAATGTATTGTAGTAGAAGTACATTTTCTCAAAAGTTGTACTTAAGTACACTTAATGTGAATGCATTATAATCACTAACACTTAAATTGATTTTGAGTGTGGTAATTTTAAGTTTACATTAAATTGATTTTATTAAAAATCTATTAGTAATGTACCGTAGTAGAAGTACATTTTCTCAAAAGTTGTACTTAAGTACACTTAATATGAATGCATTATTATCACTAACACTTAAATTGATTTTGAGTGTGGTAATTTTAAATTTACATTAAATTGATTTTATTAAAAATCGTCTCGGGTTACGTATGTAACCTTAGTTCCCTGAGGGAACGAGACGCCGCGTCAGGAACGCTATGGGGAACGCCATTGGCGGGCCGCACTCTGAACTGTGTATAACAACCAATGAAATGACGGGAGTGACGTCACAGGCGCGGTGACGTCATCGACCGGGAAGTATAAAACGCGTGCGTTTGAAGCCGGCGGCAGCTCTTTTTAGGAATGAAGCGAGCGCCGCAGGGTGCGGGAATTATGGTCCGAGACGCGGCGTCTCGTTCCCTCAGGGAACTAAGGTTACATACGTAACCCGAGACGTTCCCTTCCGGGAACTCGAGCCGCGTCAGGAACGCTATGGGGAACGAGACTACCAACGCCCCCATAATTTCCGAGCCCTGCGAGTGTCTGCTCAACCAGGGTGGAAAGGAAAGAGCCCTTGTCTAGCATTCCGCGGACAAGAAGGCCCTGTAGTCCTCGGCCCTCGGGCACACGAGGAATGGTAGTCTTCCTCTGTCTGGTCGCCAGCCAGAACGAGAGGTACTCCGCGGCCCTCAGGCACACG
>NC_133384.1:14624267-14662084 GCF_049309525.1 Garra rufa
TTCCTGTTATATCCCTATGGCGGATAATGAAACGTATCTAACACATTACAAGAAAACATCTTACTTCTGCATTGAAAAATAAAGTGGATAGCATCAGTTACATAGTAGGAGTACAAATTCATTATAAAACACAAGATTCGGTTTAGAGACAATATTATTGGCTAGACTTACAAGGTTTTTTAGGATAGGAAGTGCATTGAAATCACACCACTCTAATAATTCACTTACCCCCAGCTGGTGCTGTTCTGAGATTATTAATTAGTTATAAATGACAGATATTAACACAGTATCATCGGAGTACTTTAAAAAATATCGATTAGGCCTTTCTGAATGTTAATTATCAGTGTACAAAGTGAAAAGCATAGCAGAGCTGACACAATCATAGGGTACACCAACTTTCATTTTTATTGCTGCAAAGTTTTATTCACTTTGACACTCTGAATCCTATTATTAAGAAAAAAAATACTATTTATTCAAGTAGGGGTTTGTATTTGGCCATCTTAGTTTAGACACAAGAGTATTAACCTGATGTCATGATCTGGGCTGTGGGGCTTCCCTCAGCCACCTGAGGTCGCTGTTTTCCCTTCCCTGCACTACACTTCCCTAATTATTCACTCCTGTCTTGTCATTAGCACTGATTACACTCACACCTGCTCACAATTATCTGGTCTATAAGAACTCTCATTTCCCACTACTCATTCTGGCTGCATTGTCTTCGTATGGATGTCTCCTGTTATGTTTGTTTTCATGTTCCTGAATTCCTGATTTAAGTTATGTTCTAGATCTTGTTTATTTTGTGTTTTAGTTCTTAGTTTGCCGTGTTGGCCTTTTGTTTGTTTATTTGTGTTTAATTATATTAAAATTCATTACTTACCTGCATTTGGACCCTGACCTCATCTCTCACGTGACAGAATGCAGCCAGCCAAGATGGGTCCAGCGGGGAGTAGTTTTTTTTTTCTGAGGAGGCGGAGGCGGCGTCGGTCGCCCGCTTCGAGACCATCTACGCCTGTCTGGCGGTGATGGATGCCCGCAACGCTGAGGCGGCGCGTAAGCGTCCCTACTATAGGGCGATGGCGGAGGCGCTTTTTCGAGAGAGGGCGTCCGCTGGATCTGTTCCGGACGCGGCGGTGACCGCTCTCTCTGTTCCTGACGCGGCGGTGACCGCTCTCTCTGTTCCGGACGCGGCGGTGACCGCGCTCTCTGTTCCTGACGCGGCGGTGACCGCGCTCTCTGTTCCGGACGCGGCGGTGACCGCGCTCTCTGTTCCTGACGCGGCGGTGACCGCGCTCTCTGTTCCGGACGCGGCGGTGACCGCGCTCTCTGTTCCTGACGCGGCGGTGACCGCGCTCTCTGTTCCGGACGCGGCGGTGACCGCGCTCTCTGTTCCGGACGCGGCGGTGACCGCGCTCTCTGTTCCGGACGCGGCGGTGACCGCGCTCTCTGTTCCGGACGCGGCGGTGACCGCGCTCTCTGTTCCTGACGCGGCGGTGACCGCTCTCCTTTTAGTGTGGGAATCAAAGAAGACAACAATGTTCCCACAGTAAACTCCAGCTCAGAGCCACTACACAAGATGGCCGTCCTTCCAGAGTCTGTTTTCAAGATGGCCACACCTGCTCCTCGTGACCCACTGCACTGATTGCTGCACACATCTGTTCCTCATCACACTGACTGCTTATAAGCTTCTCACACACACAGCCACTTTGCGAAGTCTTGTATTGCCCCGGCTACATTCTGAGCGTTTCTTTCCCGTGTTTTTGATTCCTGGACTCCCTCTTGTGTTTGATTCTCGCTGCCTGCCCCGACCATTCTGCCTGTGTTTGACTACGATTTCTGCCTGCCCCTTTGTGTTTGTTTATTCTTAATAAATGCTGCGAATGGATCCGCTCGTCTCCGACCATCCTTGTGACATTAATGCAGTTGCACACAGATATTGAAATAGTCATTAATTACTTCAGTCCTTTCATCTAATGATCCTTCATTAAAATTTTCCCAATTTGTCCAAATAAAACAAGCTCTCAGTTCATCTTTACTTTCATTCGACCATACTCTAATTACTTTCTTTTCCAGGTTTCCCCTTTTTAGCTTGGTCTTATACTGAAATTATATACATCAAATTTTGATCAGAATCCAATATTGGTGGGCTACGTTCTTAACATTCGCAAAACACTTTCTCATTACTAACTGTACATATTGTTTTAGTTTATTTCATTTATTTAACAGGGGCAATGCACAACACAAGCATTGTGCTAGAGTTAGCTATAAAGCTAATTTGCATCTGCAGTCCCTGGGCAGGATGTTGTTACAAAATTGTTAAAATCCTGGCAACTCGTATTCCAAATTACAGTGGTTAAAATCTCCAAGCTCATTGTAGCTGAGCTGCAGTTCGACTATCAGACTGGCTGCCTGCGATGGCTTGCTGCAGGGCAGGACATATTTTAAAGTCTTACAGTCATGCCAAGAATTTCCACATTGGTATCATAGATCTTTCATTTAACTGAGTGCGCACGCCACCACTTGTTGTTTATATACACACAACCTCTGTTTTTCCCTGAATCTTTATTTCTGTCTGCTTGTACTAAAGTAAAACCAGGTACCTTAAAATGAAAGTTTAAAATTACATAATTTTTTTTTGTCAAGTGAAATATTCTTTCATTTTTATGTCCATATTGAGTCAAATGAGTGATGTGATTTGTAACCATTGATTAGTATTAAATTCTTTCATTGTTTTGAAACAAATTTCTGCTGTCATTGCCAATTTACGCTTGATCAGTTTAACTATAATTATGTTGCATTTATGTATGCCACTGTGAAAACAAAAACATGCCTAAAAACAATCTGACCATTTTCACACTCTTATTAGTTCAAAAACAAAACAAACAAACAAAAAAAAAAACAGTGAAAATAGATTGTACATTATAAAAAATGATATGATGAAAAAGCCATGACAACTTATGTTACGGTTATTCATAAATATAATTTAAGCAATTTCAACTTTTTATTGTAAGTTATACTTGATTCAACTTGATTTTTAAAGTTAGTTTAATGTTACTGAAATTCAAAGGAGCCAAATTTAATTCAATGAATTTAACATTTTAAGTTCTAACTTATTGGCACTAATTGGCCAGATCTCTGACCATGGATTAATGCGCTGGAGACAAATTTGTACATAAACTCAATATCAGAGTTGTTTCAACCAAGAAAAAACATATTTAGCAAATCTAGACATTAGACTTATGTTTAACATTACAGTGCAACACCAATCAAGAAGACACAGGCAGAATAAACAGCGAACTAACTAAAACGCAGACGAATTTCAGACGAACACCTCATGAACTTGTCAAAGCTGTCAGTTACGCTCTGCCGGCTGGTGCGAAGAAGCAGCATATTCAACATATCATGGCAAATGGAACATGCAGGATTCATATTTAAATGGTCTTTTTGCGTTTCAGTTTTTCACAGACACTATATCGTGATTTGAATTAAGTGACAGACCACCTTTTGATTTATTAATCCAAAAATCAACGAATACCGAGGCATTCCGCGTTATAGTAAATTCGTTTTTTATGAATGGAGTCCACGATCCATTCTGTGTTTTCGTGGAGGAGACATTGTAAACGCGCGACCATGTAAAGACAGAAATGACATTCCTTTGTGTAAATAAGATAAATAACATAAGGCAATTTAGTTTGTTTAATAAAAGAACAATGAATAGACCTGTTCTATAGGAAATGTAACCTTAAATAACTTCTATTGTGATCTGGCGCTATATATTTAATAAAATGAACTTGACGCGCCGTTGGGGGGGAGCGAGCCGCCCCCCTAAGATAATGGTAGGGGAAACCATAGATATGTATAGAATGACTAGATGCGTTACGTCGAGGTCTAGAGCGTCCACACAAGTCGGCCATCTTACCACAGGCTGGCTTTCTGGCGGGATCAGTCGAATCTGAGGTAAAAGGAGGTAACCTGAGGTAAGGTAAGTGACCTGCACAAACGTTAATACTCTTATCTCGCTAAAATCTTGATGGATTCACAAACTGTTTGTTTTCTTACAAACGTTATTAACGTGGTTATAATTCTGGATGCTTGAACATGTTGAAATTGCAGCTTTTCTCCTCGAAAAAAAAAAACTGACTTAATCGTGCAGTTTAGTTGTGTATCACGGCTAGCTACCCAGTAATTTGGGGCGAGGCAGAATTACGCTTTCTTTTCAATATAATACACACATTATAAACATGATTTAACTGAATTTACACATGATTTCCTGTCTGGTCGGTTTGTTAAAACATCTTACATTATGATTTCTACAGGAAATTGCTGACAAGATGCCAGACTTTTGTGCCACCGCCTATGGCTGCTGTAACCGCCATTGTCTCGAAACGAGAACCCGAGGGATCACCTTTCACCTGTAGGATATTACAATATTATGAATTATTTTTAGGATAATCGTTAGTTACTTAGTGGAAGTATGTACATATTACATAATTGTCATGATCGGGGCTGTGGGGTTTCCCTGAGGTCGCTGTTCCTGCACTGCACTCCCTTGATTGTTCACCTGTCCTTGTCATCAGCACTAATCACCCACATCTGTTCACTATCAGGACTATAAGTATCTTCACTACTCACTCTGCATTCATGTCTGCATTGTCTCATGTCCCGTTTGTTTTTGTGTTCTGGAAATTCCCTGACTTTAGATTATGTTCTGGCTCTTGGTTATTTTGTGTTCTAGTCTTTAGTTTGTGCCGTGTTGGCCTTTTTGTTTGTTTATTTTGTTATTAAAACATTAAATCACTCCACCTGCATTTGGACCCAGACCTCCTTGTTTGAAACGTGACAATAATAGTATTGCTAGATTGTTGTTGACACAAGGTTTAGAATATTTCGTTTACATAATCACTGAATGTTTGAATATAGTTTTTAGTGTGTTTATCTTATTCTTGAAGTACATAACTTACAAACATACATAAGTTACTTACATACAGTTACCCTCAACATATGATAATCTAGGCGTTTACTTGTGATGGATTTAAAATGTTGACAATAATTTATATATCTGGGTACATTTCTCACTTTTTTAAGGTTTCCCAAATCCAGAGAGAGGAGGAGGAAGTGGGAAGTTGCCCTAAGAAGGGACGGTTTTGCTGCCACTGACAGGACACTGATCTGCAGTGAGCACTTCAAGACCGAGGACTTCGACAGGACCGGGCAGACTGTGCGGATTAAAGATGGTGTTGTGCCATCCATTTTCAGCTTCCCAGCACATCTTCAAAGGGTATGTGTATCACTGACCAAAAATAATTTAAGGATGTGTAAGACTGATATACCAATATACACGTGATTAAATGTGATTCGTTTTTGTTTCTGCAAGGTATATAATTTGTTGTTTATTACAGCACATTTTAGACACTCAAAACTATTTTATTTTAGTCAGTAGCAATAAGAAGCACAACTTCAAGACAGCTAGAAGACAACCTGCCAATGGACTTGATGCCTGATGTAAGTATTTGCAAGTGAAATGTCACAACTAATGATAGCATCATATAGGTAAGGGATAATGTATAGAACGCCGGTCATTATTGGAAAAATAAGTCCCGACAGGGTGAACAGGACCCCGACACACAGCGGAGGGACTTATTCCCAATAATGACCGGTGTTCTATACATTATCCCGCTTATTACACGGCTACTTGCCAAAACGAAACAATAAACTCTCCACGATATGACTCTTTAGCCTAAATAGCCTAGGCTATAGCCTATTTGTTACCATTCATCGTGGCTTTTGCTGAGAAACAAATAGATTACAGATTTAACATAGGCTCGAACGTTGGGAAGGCCCATTTAAGTGAATGGAACTTTCTGCAGCCCTCTGAAAAGCTGTGTAATAACTTGTAATATTAAATCCTTTATCTTGGTGGTACCCAGAAAGGTCTATGATGGTGTTAGTAGTCTATGAGCCCAGTATTATTTGAGGTGGTACTCTGTTAAAAAAAAGTTTGAAAACTACTGGCTATCTCACTTTCTCTTTCACTCATACACTAGAATGAATAAACATTTGTGACCATTGAAACACCCAGGGGTAGACAACCTTTACATTTTGTGTCCAGAGCCACAACACATATTTTTGCCTTACAAGTGGAGAAGCCTATACAATTTTTTAAAAGTATGCTGTTGTGTTGTCTGTTGAAGAACTGTAGAACCCAAAAATGTATTCAGGCTCGCAGAATTGAGATTGAATTGAAGATTGAATTCTTGAAAAAGTAAGTTATTATTATTTTGCCAATACAACAGGGAGCCACTGCAGAGAGGAGAGTGAGGAGGTTGAGGCACAAGCGGGAGCGCAAGCTGCAGGCCACTGAGCACTTGTATGCATTGCCTGCTTCCCCTAAGGCTATAAAGGCCAAATTTGAACAGGCCTCAGTGAGACTGAGGAAACTGCAGCGGGAGAAGAGTAATGCCTTGAGAAGAGAGAAGAGGGCCAAGAACAACATGCAGGCTCTTCTGGAGTTACTGAAGGAGAAAAATCTCATCAACGAAGAGCTGAAAGACAGGCTTGAATGCTACTCGGGTAAAATAAAAATATTCCATTGAATATTTTGTGTATTATATGTTCTTTTTTGACTTCCTAGTTACTATTAATAGACCTACTGAATCACTTTTGCTAATTGAATTTCAGATCTTCCGGTTCATGTCCTGTCGAGGCAGGGTGTAGAGTACACCGAGGCCCAGAGAGATTTTGCCCTTACGCTCCATCTGCATGGTCCAAAGGCATATAACTACCTGAGAGAGACTCTACATATTCACCTGCCACATCTCAGTTCAATGCAAAGGTATTTTATATGATGTCTACATTTACACTGAATTACATAAAGCACTACATACAAAATGATCATGAATGGTTAAATCACTGGCTGGCAATGACGATTAAAGCCGTCAAATATGTTGTTTAAAGGGGCGAACTGGGGAATGATCGGGTAAAAGTTACCCAAAGTCAAATGGGTGTTAACATAATCATATTACAGTTATGTTTAGTATGTCCAGTGTCCACCATAGGGATGTTTGGGTTAGTGGTTTAAATGTCTACGTGGTGAAATGTCTACTTTTTAATTATACAAGGTGGCTGAGCTCTCTTGACGCCAGACCTGGTCTCAATAAAATTATGTTGGACATGCTGGAAAAATGGCGTCAGGAAGATGAGGACAAATATGGACGTGTCACTCTGATGCTGGATGCCATGTCCATAAAACATCACGTCCAACATGATCCTCAGACACAAACAATGTTTGGATATGTGGACATGGGGGATCGATTGAATGAGACTGACATGGCTTCCGAGGTTCTTGTGTTTATGGTGGTTGGGCTTCAAGGTTATTGGAAAGCTCCAATTGCATGTTATTTGACCAAGTCCCTCACACCAGAATCCCAGAAAGTGTTAGTAGAACATGCATTAGAAGAGCTGCATCATCGTCAGATAAGGGTGGTGTGCATGACAATGGATGGTCATGCATCAAATGTCAGTATGTGCACCAAACTTGGGTGCGACCTAAAAGCAGACCCCTGTGAGCCCTTGAAGACCCATTTCCCACATCCAGTAACCCATGACAAAGTTTTTGTTATGATGGACGCTTGCCACATGCTGAAGCTGGCACGCAATATGTTGCAGGTACATGCTTATTATTGCCTATCTGCTCAGGTTGACTGTTCTGCTTTTTATACATTTTGATTGTATTTACATAGTAAAAAAAATCTGATTCTGCAGGCATACAGCCCAATAACAAGCATAAGTGGCTGTATAAATTGGAAGTACATTGTTCAGCTGAACAATGTCCAAAAGAAAAGTGGTCTACATGCTGCCAACCGAGTCACAGACAAGCATGTGAACTTTGCCAATCAGAAGATGAAGGTATGTTTGCATGATGATTTATGTATAGAGGGCTGCAATAGAAATGGGCTCTAGGACTTTATTGTGTTTTTATACTTTTTGATGATGTTTGTATCTTGTAGCGCTAATGTGCTCTTTATTTCTCCTTATAAACTCAATCAAGGTCTCCCTGGCTGCTCAGACTTTGAGTAACTCTGGCAGTGGCGCTCCGCACCTTGCAGGAAGTGGGCTATGCAGAGTTCAAAGACTGTGAGGCTACTACAGAATTTATTAAGGTAATATAGCTAGGGATTTGACCAAAAATATTTCCCAACATTCTACTGTTCTTGCCAACATTTGAGAGATTCATTGCTGCAACCCCTTTAACCTAAATGTGAATGCCTCCGGGATTAACCCGTTAACATTTTATTTTATTTTCATAAATGTGATCTGAGAACAGTGACTCCACATTGAATTGAGACTGATTCAGTCTAATTTAGTGTGGAGTAACTGTTCCTAGGTCACGTTTAGGGTTGAAAGGGACCAAGTGTGAATCCACTCTTAAGTTATAGTGATGTTTTCAGTGCTTTCAGTTAATTTAGATATTTGTTTATAGATAACAGACAGGCTGTTTGACATCTTGAACAGTCGCAATCCCAGAGCCAAAGGGTTCAAATTGGACAAGCACCAGGGAGTTCTTGATAAAAGCCAGGGGGTACTTGCTCACTTTGAAGATGGAGGATGGCACACCCCTTTACCGAACAAAGAGGTCTTTTAATATAGTGACTGTTCAATTAGTGATGCACTGACACCATTTGTAGTCACCAATACCCAGTACAAATTCTTCATTATAATTAAATTATCAGAATGAGACTGCTGATTTAGAAAATAAGGGTTTATTTAGTCTTTGTTAGATACAAGTTGTACAAGTTGTCAATTTACAAATCATTAAACTATCTAAGGTAAAACTCTACCGGTTTCAGTGCATCCCTCAAGTCCATGACCTAAGTTCAACAGATGTTCTGTTTTCTTCTTTATCTACTACCTTCTGCATCAAGTTCAGATGCTCTGTCCCGTAAGATGTTCTGTCCTGTCTGCAACAAGTTCATAAGATGCTCTTTTCTGTCTCTGCGAGTTCATAAAGTGGTACGTATTATGTATTATTCATATGATGCTATCTTTCTCCAATGTGTTCAAATTTGCAAATTTGTCTGTGTTCCAATTCTCTTGTATTCAGTTTTTTTCTTTCCAGATGCCGGTGTCAAAATGGTATGTATTGCATGGTCTGCAGGTTATGTTTTGAATTAGTTCAAGAAGGTTTAGTGTCCTAAAAGTAATTTTAAGGATCCTAAACCTCACACTGATTTTATTTTAAGTCAGGGATGCAAACGAGTTAGCTTAAAGCCCCCCAGATTTGTTTCTGCCCTAAGAAAAGTGCTGCTTTGGGAGCATTCACTATTTTTACTTTGTACTGTTAGTTTGCATCCCTACTTTCTTGTGTCCTGTTTTCGCAGAATCATCTTAGTAATACAATATTTGCTTTTGAAGGTACCTCTCTGTCCTGGGCTTCATCATAAACATTGACACGTTGATATCGATGGTTCCTGTGCTGCCTGAAGGCCAGCGATATGTCCTGACCTACAGATTCAGCCAGGACCACTTGGAACTCCTGTTTAACTCCATCAGAGCATTCGGTAGGGTTCATAATTTATATTTACCAGCTGCAACACTAAGTGATACAAAGTTTTAGCAAATTGTTGTATTATTGTATTGTTGTATAATTGATACAAAGTTTTAACAAAATGTTGTATTATTGCATTGTTGTATAATTTTTCAGTTTGTCAGTCCATATTTTTTTTTTTTTTTCATTTCTGGTAAAATATGTTTTCTGAAGACATACACATTATCTGAAAGTGTCACAAACTACTTTGAGTATTTAGAAAAATGTGTTTTACTATCTGTTTGCAGAATTTATACTGCATTTACACTGATACAGTCTGAATTGTTTGATAATACCTCTATATCGTGTTTTTTTTTTTTTAAGGTGGCTGGAATAACAACCCCAATGCCAGCCAGTTTAAGTATATATTTAGAAAGCTGATGGCCCAGTGCGGAGTTGTGAAGCCATGCAGAGGCAATGTTACAGCACAGGATGAGACCGAGACCCTACCAGCGGTTATCGACACCTCTACAAGCCTGTCAGCTGTAGATATGTCCTCTGCAGCAGGAGGAGAAGAAGATCTTCCCTCTCCGTTTGCTGATATTCCTGCATTGGTACATGACCACAGTTACCTTCCCGTCCGCTTCAATGGTCTTGTGGACAATGCTCTCGTGTACATTTCAGGTAAAGGCTGACTGAAAGTCGATTTAGCCTATCACTAGTGCCAATAGTCAAATCGGTGGGAAAATAATCTGACCATAGTTAAAAAAAAGAGTTGTCCCCTTAATTTCCCCATTCTTACTGATTGTTGTTGTTGTTGTTGTTTTTGTAAGTTACAATGTTATTATACTAACTCAAATTTCAGGATTTGTTGTGCGAAGGGCTCTGAAGAAGCTGTCCTGTGATGTCTGCCGTGCCAGCCTGGTGACAGACGCTGCATATGCCATCAAGGACCAGAGTTACCACCTGCTGTCTCTGAAAAACAATGGAGGCCTGGTGATTCCCTCAGAGGGAACAGTGAGGGTCGTCAGGGCAGCAGAGTGGGTCATTCGCCAGGCATCAGCGAGTTTCAAACGATCACAGCCCATCAAACAGCTGGAGGTCATGTACATTGTACGGAAGAGGATCGGGTCAGAGGATGTGTTTGCGCTCGGGGAGCACATCAGTGAAACACAGTATGGCATAGACAGCCACCACCATACACTGTTGACATTAGTTGTTTCCCTGTTTTTTAAGCTAAGGCTACACCACATAGCGAAATTGACTACACTTAGCTTACAAAGCAACAACATGCGACAGAAACTCAACAAATCAGTCCTTTTCAAAGGGCATTAGTCCAATGTGGGTCTTCCAGTGAGGATGGACAATGGGTTTCACTGATCCTCATCCTCCCCTTTCCCGTGAGGATGAACACTGGGTTACAGCGGCCCTCACAACCCACCCCCACCCTCCCCTTTCCTGTGAGGATGAACATTGGGTTACAGCGGCCCTCACAACCCCATACCACCCCACCCCTTTCCCGTGAGGATGAATACTGGGTTACAGCGGCCCTCACAACCCCATACCAACCCAACCCCTTTCAAGTGTACATATTGTATGTAGTTCTCTGCAAACCTATGGTGGCATCATGCCTTCAGTGTGCATATTGTATGTAGTTCTCTGCAAACCTATGGTGGCATCATACCTTCAGTGTGCATATTGTATGTAGTTCTCTGCAAACCTATGGTGGCATCATACCTTCAGTGTGCATATTGTATGTAGTTCTCTGCAAACCTATGGTGGCATCATGCCTTCAGTGTACATATTGTATGTAGTTCCCTTCCGGAGGGAACTCTACGCTGCGTCCTGGCGGACACTGTGGGAACTGCCTTCAGCATGACCGGTTCTGAAACAAGCTATAGAACAACGACAGTGAACTTGACACTGGCCGGCGCCAGCCCGTGACGTCATCAACAGGCGCCTGCTAGTATAAAAGCAGGTGCCTGAGAGCACAACACCATCTTTTTGTCTTCAGAGTCCTCCGTTCTAGCGAGTGAGTATAGCGATGCCTAGAGGAAAACTGTTTAGGAAGTGTGCAGATCCGTGTCAGAGAAATCTGACACCTGATGACGCACACGACCTCTGTGTGATGTGTTTAGGTGAAGAGCGCGCGCGCTCCGTTCTAGAAGGAACGGAGTGCGTCCATTGTGAGAGTTTCACCATGAAGAAACTCCGTTCTCGTTTGTCCCTTTTCTCGAGGGAATTGGGACATCCATCCGCCCCACGCAGCTCCGGTCCCGCGGCAGCTGAGGCTGCCCGGCGGCTGAGATCGTGGGGATCACAGGTGGAGCTGGCTGACGAGTTTGAGAGAGGGGTTAGTCTCTTGCGCCCGTCAGCCAGAGACGAGGACGTGCTGCTAGCGGAAGATGTGTTGTCTCTCACATCTTCCGATCCTGCAGCGAGTGCTCTTTTGGCTTCAAGCCAGGGCGAGCAGGAGGCTGAGATGGAACAAGATGAGCTCTCTGAGTCCATACAGCCTCCCTGCCCCGCATATGAGGAGTTGATGTCTGTCATGGACCGCGCGGCTACCCGTTTAGACCTTCAGTGGAAGCCCGCTAGGGAAGAGGCCGCCCTGGGTAGACTGGACGAGCGGTTTCTTCCCGGCTATGACAAACCAACTCCCGTGAGCCTCCCATTCCTTCCTAATCAGCATAAAGAGATCGAGAGGGCATGGGACAGGCCATATTCAGCCCGCATTCACAGGCATCAGCATGTGAACTATGCTGATGTCGAGGGAATGCTGGAGCGTGGATATGCTTCGATGCCCCCCATTGAGCAGACGTTTGCGAACTATCTCTCAGCGGGAGGGACATCGACCCTGAAGGCTCCGACCCTGCCTTCCAAGCCGTTGAAAGAAACATCTCGGCTGAACGGCAGGGCATATGCGGCAGCGGGTCAGGCTGGTGCTGCTCTGCACACGGTGGCAGTGTTGCAGGTGTACCAGGCTGATCTGCTGAAAGATCTGGACCGTGGTCTGGGGCTTTCCCCGGAGGAGGTGGCTGAGCTGCGCCGCACCACAGACCTCTCTCTGAGGGCCACCAAGCAGACAGCGACCGCGGTGGGCAGGTCCATGTCGGCTATGGTGGCCACAGAGAGACATCTGTGGGTGAACCTGGCGGACATCGGGGAGAAAGAGAAACGCTTTCTCCTCGATGCGCCGGTTTCGCCATCTGAGTTGTTCGGCACATCCGTCGAGGCGGTGGTCGAGAGATTCAGAGAGGCGAAGGCGCGCTCGGCGGCTTTCAAGTCATGTATTCCTCGCCGGTCCACGCCCCCACCTGAACACCGGGGAAAACCAGGCCCATCCTGGTCCAAGGGCCAGAGACGAGGCCAGGTCGCCAGTGTGGCCACTCGGGGCCCTCCCCCCGGGAGGAGTCGGTCCCAGAGGAGGCGTGATGCGCGGCATAGGAGAGGGGATCTAAGGGAGACGATCCAGCGCCGGCGTGGCGGCAGGCCTGGATCGGGCACCTAGAGTCTCCTCTCCGGTTCCCCTCACGTCCGTTCGGCTACCTGCCCCTTCTTTTTCCCCCTCGCCAAAGACTCTGGGGCTGGGCCGATGATGAGATTGATACTCAATCTGATGGCCCGGTATGTGAACAGTAAAGACACTTTAATAAAATATTCAAATATGTATGTGTATGTTTTCTTTTGTCTACCAGCTCCGCTTGGGTGATTGTTATTGCAGTTTTTGAGGTCCTCTTGAGTTCTACTGCCACCAAGTGCCGAGTGTAGCCAGGTCTCCCCTCGTTTTATAAAAGAAAACAGTATGTAGAGACCTCCACTCGTAGAAATCCCCTCTTGGGTTAAGCGTTGTAAGGTTTGAAACCTCCGCTAGAGTAAGCTTGGTATAGACATGATCCAACATACGTATACATACGAGAATATGTAATAAAAAAATAAAAAAAAACCTCTTGAGTGTTGTTAAGCTGCTTCAAGCGAAAAAAAAAAAAAAACGCTCTGCTGAAGCCTCCGCTCGCCCAAACCCTGCTAAGAGTAATACACTTTTTGCATGAGTGTAGTCAGGTACCTTCCCTGTGTATATTCATATACACACATGTGAGACCTCCACTCCTAGGAGTTTGTGTGTTAGGGTGAACAGAGCGTCGTCAAGGCTCCCTCTCTGAGAGAGAGATGTTTTACTGATGCCTCCGCTCTCTTTAAAAAGCCCCGCTTTTAAGTAGAAATCTTATATATTTGGCTGTTAGGCCCCATTCTGGGCCTCGCTAAATTATTTTCTGGTATTGTGACTAAAACCCAATCCGCCAGAATTGAGTGTAGCAGGCCTTTTCAAAAAAGCTAGAAGGCCTCCTCTCTGTGAAGTCCTCTGTAAAGAGAGACATATAAAGATAATACTTCTTAGCGTTGAATGTAGCCAGGTCATTCTTAGACCTCCATTCATGAGAGCTTTTATTGGTTTGAGTGTCGCCAGGCTCCCTCTGTGTGAGATATTTCTGTTAAGCCTCCACTCTCCAGAAATACAGGCCAAAACACAATATTGCAGCTCTACTTTTCTGTATATGAGCCCTTTTCGTGGACCTGTCACTACAAGCGTTCAGTGTAGTTAGGCCTCCCTTCCTCGAGAGGGTGTGCATACCAAGGCCTCCACTCGATAGAGCTTCCTCAGCTGAGCGTCGTCAGGCTTTGCTGCGCTCGAGAGAGCCTGTAACCATTAAAGCCTCCCTCGCTGAAAGCTCCGCTTCCGGGTTCTGCTATCGCCCGGGAATAAATATAGGTGTCTTCCTCGCTAAACGCTTAGAGCACCTCCTCAAATCCACGTTAGTGGTGATTATCACGCAAGTTGTTTTGAGCATTTCCTAAAATCCACGTGAGTGGTAAGTGCACTACTTAGGCACTTCACTAAAATCCATACTTATGGTAAGGTTCCCTCCCGTAAAGGCAGAGTCCTTTGTCAAATCCTTTACGGTTGGACCACGCAGGGAAATCCTCCGTGCCCATTTTCGAGTTGGTTCCAAAACCCTTAAGTTTTTTCAACTCCTTTGATAAGCACAGTGTAATAGGTCTCCTCTCTGTCACAGCCACAGTACTGAGACCTTCACTCTCACAGTTATAGCAGCTAGCAGGCCCATGGGTGCCTCGCTGACTATTTTTTGGGGGGAGTGTTGTCTTCCACTCACCAAAAAACTAGTGTTGCAGGCTTCTCTCTCTAGAGAGCCTCCACTACACAGAGCTAGGTGATAAATGCTATTTTTCATTATTTGCTCTACTGTGAGTATTTGCCATTTCTTTGAGCGTCGAGTGTAGTCAGGCCTCCCCTCGCTTAGAGCGTTTCACTTTGAGGCCTCCACTCTGAAGAGTTTCCCTAAGGAGAGCGTCGTAGGCCTCCTCTCGCTTTAGAGAGTCTTTCTGCTGAAGCCTCCCCTCTCCAGAAGCTCCGCTTTCAGGCTTTGCTATCGCCTAGAGACTGCAGTCTGGTGATCCTCTCGCTATGCTCTGGGCACCTACTTAAAACCACATTTGTGGTGTTTACTCACGCAAGTCCTTGAGCACTCCTTAAAATCCACATGAGTGGTAAATGCGTTTACGCATTTTTCTCAAATCCACATTGGTGGTAAAGGTCTTCCCCGACTGGCGGGTCCTTTTCTAAATCCTTTACGGTATGGGCCACGCAGGTAAACCTCCGTTCCCATTTCTTGAGTTGGTTTCGTACAAAACCTTTTTAGTTTTTCCAACTCCAATCCAGATAGCACTGCTAGCAGGATTGAGTGTTGACGCCTCTTCCGGCCTCCACTCTCCAGAAGAGCTCCACGAAGGTAATTCTGTCGTACAGGCTATTCAGCCTCGCGGATTACCTTCAGGGTTAGAGTGTAGATAGGTCATGAGACCTCCACTCTCAGAGTTCTTCTTTGCTAAGCACGGAAGTGTGTCAGACTTCCTCTCTTGAAAGCCTCCACTCTCCAGACTCCACTCAGGTAGTATTGTCGCATAGGCTATTCAGCCTCGATGAACACCTGTAGTGTTGAAGTGTAGTAGGTCATGGGACCTCCACTCTTAGAGTGCTTCTTCTGCTCGCAGAACATTGCCACCAGACTCCACTTAGGTACTGTCGCATAGGCTACTCAGCCTCGCTGATTACCATCAGTGTTGAAGTGTAGTTAGGTCATCAGACCTCCACTCTTAGAGTCTTCCTTCTATGAAGTGTTGTTAGGCTTCTTCTCAGAAGCCTCCACTCTCTAGACTCACTCAGAGTCCTTCGTTGCCTCCAGAGATTCACTAGAAGTAGGCAGTCCGACTGCACAGGCTATTCAGCCTCGCGGACTACCTCTAGGATTGGGTGTAGATAGGTCACAGACCTCCATCCTTAGAGTCGTCCTCTGCTGGGTGCAGAGTGGTACCAGGCTTCTTCTTACCAAAGCCGCCACTTTGCAGAAACTCCACTCAGGTAGTTCTGCTGTACACGCTATTCAGCCTCACTGACTACCCTCAGTGTTGAAGTGTAGATGGGTCACGAGACCCCCACTCTTAGAGTTTTCCTTTGCAAGACACAGAGTGCTTTTTTGGCTTCCTTTGAAGCAGTCACTCCTCTGAACTCCTTGTAGGTAGTTCTGCTGCACAGGCTACTCAGCCTCACTGACTACCTCCAGGTTTTGAGTGTAGAGGTGTCACGGCACCTCCATTCTTAGAGTTGCTCTCTGGAAGGCGCAGAGTGTTGCCAGGCTTCCTTTCGTCGAAGCCTCCACTCCTCAGAAAATCTCCACTTAGACAGGCCTGCTGCACAGGCTATTCAGCCTCACAGACCATCGTCAGTTTCAAGTGTAGTTAGGTCATGAGACCTCCACTCTGAAGATTCCCTCTGAGCAGAAGCTCCACTCGGGTAGTTTTTGTTGCACAGGCTATTCAGCCTCACTGAATACCCCCAGTGTCGAGTATACCTGTTAGCACTGAATGTTGTCAGGTCCCTAGAGCAGACATTTGCTCTGCTGAGACCTCCATTCCCTAAAACTCCGCCCATTATGGTCAGGGCGTTTATGAGCTCCATCACTTAGAGAGCTAAGTGTAGTAGGCTTCCTACTAGGCCTCCACGCTTGAGAGTTACGTGCACAGGTAGCCAAGCTAGCCGTGGCAGGTCACTGGGCCCCAGCGACTCTCGCTGAAGCAGGGGTGATTTTCCTTCTTGACTCCTCGTTCAGTCAGTTTGATCACTTATCCCTCGGCATGGCAGCGTTGGTATAAACGTTCCCATAGTGTCCGCCAGGACGCAGCGTAGAGTTCCCTCCGGAAGGGAACGTCTAGGTTACGTATGTAACCCCTGTTCCCTGAGGACAGGGAACGAGACGCTGCGTCTCGGGGCCATGCCTCGGGCCCTGCACAGACCTCCGTCCGACAAAAAGATGGTGTTGTGCTCTCAGGCACCTGCTTTTATACTAGCAGGCGCCTGTTGATGACGTCACGGGCTGGCGCCGGCCAGTGTCAAGTTCACTGTCGTTGTTCTATAGCTTGTTTCAGAACCGGTCATGCTGAAGGCAGTTCCCATAGTGTCCGCCAGGACGCAGCGTCTCGTTCTCTGTCCTCCTGACGTTCTCTGCAAACCTATGGTGGCATCATACCTTCAGTGTGCATATTGTATGTAGTTCTCTGCAAACCTATGGTGGCATCATGCCTTCAGTATACATATTGTATGTAGTTCTTTGTGCTGTGTTATTGTCATCACTGTACAGGGTGGGGATTTCAACATGCAGCGTTTCTTGATGTATATTTGTTAAGGGAAATGTTGTAGGCTTAGTCTACCTATTCTAGAACATTATTCTATTTTTTAGAACATAAGATAATTATTCAAAAGTATTCAGTGTCATAACTACATATGTGACGTTTATAATAAATCAAACCGTTTGAAAATCGGTTAAAAATTGAGCACGTTATGGCTATTTAAAAATTACATGTTTTACTATCAACACAATATTTTGGGTGAGCGAGCAGCCTGTGGTAAGATGGCCACCATATGCGGACGTTCGACTCCGTTGGCCAGCAGCGCAGACGAGACATCTAGTCATTCTATATATATCTATGTGGGAAACACTGTGACCTCGTTGTTGGTTCCATGCTCCATGCTGCTGCTTTTTTTTTTTTTTATTAGTTCAAATTCAAATTTTACAGTAGCCAGGGGGTAAACAAAAGGGAAAAAGGATACAGAATTATAAATAAACTGAAAAAGAAAAGTAAATAAAGCAAATAAATACATTCAAAATAATTATATAAAAACATGAAAATGTTTACATACATTAATACACTTGACAGCTTTCTTGTTCAACAGATTGTAAATAGATTTTAGGTATTGCTTTACTTCTGATTTCAGAATGAGAAACAATGGTTTATAGTTGCCAAACTTGCATTTATGTATACTGAACTTAGCCAACAACAGTAACAGATTAATCAAATAAAAGTCCTTATGAAATGACCTGTCGTAAGTGAATAAACCAAACAAAATATTTTCAAAACAAAGTTGAAAGCTGGGCATGATATAATCTCTTACAAATGTGCAGAAATCTGACCAAAAATTGGTTGAGTAAGGACAACTCCAAAATAAATGAAAAAATGTTTCTGTATGTTGACCACAAAATGTACATAGTGTATCAATATCACAGTTAAATCGGTTTACAAGGAAATAGTTAGTGGGGTAATATTTATAAATTAGTTTGAAAGAAATTTCCTTTACTTTATTTGTGATTAAATATTTAAGAGGTAGTTTCCAGATTTTATACCATCAAACCATCAACACAGCTATTCCAGAAAGTTACAATAGGAGGTTTAGAGACAACATCCCTTTGAAAAAGGGCCCGAACCTGTCGATTATTGTCTTTAACAGAGAAAGAAGAGAAACAAACTCGACCAACAGCAGTGTTAACGGGATCTAAGGATTGCAGAGAAGCTTGTGGGCATGTATTTTTACAAAGCATTTTTAACCCAGAGAGGACAGCATCCATAACTACAGCATATTCTTTAGGAGTGATTGGGATTTTAAATTTAGACAAAAATTCAGAATAGGTTAACAGAAGACCTTCTTGATTGAAAAGTTGGCTCACCAAAACTATATCATTAGAAAACCAATTTTCAAAAAACAGTGTTTTAGATTTATATAGAATATGTTTGTTATTCCATATAAAACATCTATTAGGTGAGAAGTTATGTTCATAGATTAAGTTCCAGGAGAGAAGCATTTGTTTGTGAAAATTGGATAACTTTAACGGAAGTTTAGGAATGCTGTAGTTACAAAGCAAAAGAAAATGAAGACCTCCAACCTGTGAAAAAATATAGTGAGGAATAATGTTCCATATACTAGTTGGTTTTTTTTAAGAATTGTTTGATCCAGTTAACTTTAAAAGTGTAATTAAGAGTGGTAAAATCTAAAAAGTTTAAACCTCCATTTTCAGTTGTGTTCATAACCACAGATTTCTTAATATAATGGGTTTTATTTTTCCATAAAAAATTGAAAAGCATATTATCAATAGACTTGCAAATATTATTGTTGACTGCTAGAGAGAGAGCTGTATAAGTAAGCCTTGAGATACCCTCTGCTTTTGTAACCATAACTCTCCCCCTCAAAGATAAGTCTCTAAGTAACCAATGATTTAACTTTTTCTTTGTCTTATCAATAATAGGGGAGAAATTTAGCTCGCATCTTCTTTCTTCATCTTTTACAATCTTTATTCCTAAATATGTGACTTCATTTTTTATAGGAATACCACAAATAGATGGTAAATAGCATTGCTTAAGAGACATTAATTCACACTTATTGACATTCAGGTGAAGACCTGAAGCTTTAGAGAATATATGGATAATATTAATAGCTTTGGGTATTTCCCCTGCATCTTTCAAGAAAAGAGTGGTATCATCTGCTAATTGGCTTATAGTGATGATGTTATCTGCAACTGGAATTCCTCTTAAAGTGCTCTGTTTTACAAAATTAGCAAGTAGTTGTGAACACAGTTAGAACAGGTAGGGAGAAATAGGGCATCCCTGTCTGATACCACGATTAAGATTAAATCTGGGAGAAGTACCAGCACGCAGTTTGATTGAACAGTTACCATTGGAGTACAAAGTTTTAATAGTTTTAATGAAATAATTACCGAAACCAAATTTTACAAGGGCCAAAAAAATAAAATTATGTTCAACAGTATCAAATGCCTTATGGAAGTCTAAAAAAAGAATGAAGCTCTCATCAGAATATAGGTGGGGATAATGAATGAGATCTAAAACTAAACGAATATTATTTGAAATATGTCTGTTCCTCATGAAACCCGATTGTGTATCATCAACAATTAAGTCTAATGTCTTTTTAATTTTTAACAGAAAATATAGAGGCTAAAATTTTATAATCAATATTAAGCAAACAAATTGGTCGCCAATTGTCTAATAATAAAGTGTCTTTTTTCGGCTTGGGTATTAAAGTAATTAAGCCTTGTGTGAGGGTGGGTGGAAGCTTTTCAAGTTCTATACTCTGAGAAAAAAGTTTTAAGAGAAAGGGAGCAAGTTCTTCAGAAAAAGATTTATAGAATTCGGAAGTTAATCCATCCACACCAGGGGATTTATTTAACTTAAGTTCCTTAATAGCAAGTAAGACTTCCTCTATACATAAATAATTATCACACAGTACTTTTTTGTCTTCACTTATAGATTGGATATTAGTAAGGCTATCCAAGAAATCAGATGTATCCTTTTCATTAAACCTAGATTCATAAAGAGAGCTATAAAAAGACGAACAATAACCAGCAATGGATCTTGGGTCATGAGTTAAAATACCGTTAATATTCAGATGTGAAATTGTATTTTTTGAATGACTTTTCTCTAGTTGAAAAAAATAAGCCGAGTTTTGTTCACCCTTCTCCAGCCATCTTTGTCTAGATCTAATGAAAGCCCCCTCTGCTTTCCTTTTATAAATATCATCTAGGTGATTTTGAAGAGTAATCAGTTCTATTTTTTCACTCTCTGAGAAAATAGGGGGAGATCTTTGAGTGAAAGCTGTAATCTTTGAAATTATATTTTCTTCATGTTTTCTGGCTTTAGCTAACCCACTTCCATAATTTCTTAAAAATTTACCCATTTCAAACTTTAATAATTCCCAGTTATTACAATAATCATTACTTAGTTGAGCTAAATTCCAATAATGTGCAATCAAACTGCGAATGGTCATCTTAACAGATTTGTTGTCCAGAATTGAATTATTAAGTTTCCAGTATGAGTTATTAAGGTTGTTGGAAAAAGGTTGTAGACCAACATTAATAGAAACTGCTTTATGGTCTGTCAGAGGCATAGGAAGAATATTGATTAAAATGTATTCCTTCTGCAAGCTACAAGAAGCCAGCCAATAATCAATACGAGACATGGCAGTACATGCCTTATTGTTCCATGTAAAGGACTTTAAATTAGGGAATTTCTCCCTCCAAATGTCTTTTATATCAAATTTCTGCATAAAGGCCTTAAGTGTGGTATTGGAAGAAGTAGGAGCACGAGGAGGCCATCTGTTGAGGGAATTGTCCAAAGTAATGTTAAAATCACCTCCAATTAATATAAGTGAATTGGGGAATTTAGATAAACAATGTTTTAAGCGAAATTCTAAAGTATCAAACAAGTCATAATTTTCCCTTTTAGAGTTGTACCCATACACATTTACTAGAATTACTGTCAAAAGATCAATCTTTGCAACTAAAAGAATATAATGACCACGAGTGTCTGCATCAGAATATAAGACATCCCCTGAGAACCTACTTTTCAAAATTGCCACTCCAGCTGAGTGCTCAGACCCATGCGCAAACCAAATATCATTACCCCATTGTGCTTTCCAGAAATTAACGTCATTGGGAGTTGAATGAACTTCTTGAAAAAAACAAAAGTCAGACTTTTGCTGCTTAGCAAATAAAAACAAAGCCTTACGTTTAACATGTAACCTCAAACCCCTGGCATTAAGAGTAACTAATGAAAATGACATAAGTAGATATGAGTTAAATGTGTAAACAATGAATAGAAAGAAACAGGAACAACGTGAAGAGTTCCATTCCCAATAAAAACAAGTGAACAAAGTAATTATTAACACAGTCGTAAACCTATCAGAATTACTAAGAAAAAAATTACGGTAAATCTTTGGCATTAGACTAAGAGGAAGAACTTACAAGAGCAACAGGTTGAGAAAAGTGTGCGTAACGAGGCCGCAAGTTCATATCTTCAGGGAGGAGGATGCACGGCTTTCAATCAACAATCAACAAACGCCCGTACACCAAAAAAAAAAAAAAATAACGCTATCTCTTCACTTCGGTAGTTATGAGACCGCAAGTTCAAATCTTCAGGGTGGTGGATGCATGGCTTTCCCATCAACAAATGCCCGCCCGCCGACAAAGAACGCTCGCTTCCCTTCCTTTCTAGCAGCTTCCACCAACGGCCAGAGTTTCATCCTTAGCATCCTGCTGCTGCTTCCATTGTCGAAGTGAATGTGTATTGCGTGGTTACCTAACGTGCAACGTCACGTGATCTCTATCGCGATTAAGACGATAGACCAAAATCTCTATCGGCTGACAAATTTCTACCGGTTAATCGTGTCTACCGGTATATCGCCCACCCCTAGTTCATAATGCCAAATGTGTTCAGAGCAATATTTAACCCGAGTACAGGTGATTCAGCTGATTCAAGCAAGACTGTGAGGATCATTGTCAGAGGTAATTGTCATCTTCACTGTCACAGGTTTTTATGCTTTCCTTCACTTATAAGTCACTTACAATTAAATGTATCATTTTTATAATACTGTAACATCATTAAGAACTGTTTCTTAATGAAGCACAATCTTTTCTGTAGATTCACCACAACCTCCTGAACTGAAAGCCAATAATCTGACAGTGATGGAAGAAACTACAGTCAATCTGAGCTGCTCTGCTGAAGCCCCCTGCCCTGAGCAACCTCCTAAAATATCCTGGTCTAACATTCCTGAATCTGCACACATTACAACACAGTTACAGATGAACCCTGATAAAACCCAGTCAGTCTTTTCACATGTGACCTTTAAAGCATCATACGCGGATCACAGAAAAAACATCTCCTGCACTGCTACATATGCAAGAAATACACCCGGTGACACATTTGCAGAGACCACCATGATGCTACGAGTCCTGTGTAAGAGTTTTGATGATTTATTTCCTTTAACAGAGCCTTGTGCTTGCTTAAGTATGCAAAGTGCTGATTAAACACAAAAATGTCTCTGATGGCACTAATGTGAATTTAACAGCACTGAATAAACATGGCAGCCAGTCAACAGCAGAGATTCAGCTCACAACTGAAGGTGAGTTTACACAGTTTAAATGTACAGAACAAGATCATTTACAGATCCAACGCAATGAAGATTATTTGAAATACATTCTGGTGTAGTTACAGGCATTTCACACGACATAGGACAAAATGGACTTTCTATGCCTCTGATCGCTGGTTGTGTGGGAGGAATTGTGGCAGTGTTCATGCTCTTTGCTATTGGTTTTTTGCACAAGGTAAATTTAATGACATTTACAGTTACTTAATCATCACTGATGTAATTCTGAATTTATTTTAAGCTGTACTCAGTATTGTGCTTGTGTTAGTTCAAGCATCAGCCACAGTTAAAACAAAGCACGTATGTAGTACTAAAAGAATTGTTGTGTCAAGTGTAACATTTAAATATGATAGAATTTATAACCATCAAAAATATCATATTTGTCAGTTTGTATAATTATAATATATATAATATAATAATATAATTATGTTGCATTTATGTAGACAGATCCCAAAGCAAAAATGTGCCTAAAAACATTCTGACCTTTCTCACACTCTTTTTAGGACAAAAACTTTCTGTAAACCGAGTGGTAACAGGAAGGATTCTTCTGGTAAGGTATGTTTACGACGATGTATTTTTGTACACTGATCTTGAAACTGATGCAGCAATAAGCCTATAGGTTATGTGTATCAAAATGTTGACAATTGTTTCCTAACACATTGTGTTGATATTAAACAGTTAATTTGTTGAAAATAATTTTATCATACTGATAGTGTGAAAGACAGACAAAACCCACATTTTGCAAATAAAATGTTTAGAATCTCTTTTTTTTTTTTTTTTTTTGCACAGGTCAATTTTAGAGATGTGGATTATGTCAACACTGTTGTCAATGAATGGATCATTTCTGATGTTGCAACACTCATCTACTATGAAGAGCTCAACATCTTAAAGCAGTAGAACATATGCATCACAGTACAAGCATCATGAATATACACAAAAATAGAGTATAATCAGCTGTGTTGAGCTTAATATCCCCATGAAAGAATCACATGTGCAGTATCACAGCCAATGGTAACGTTTAAATGAATACATTCTGTGCTCATAGCACCTTCCTTGGAATTTTAACATCAGTCATCCAAACAGCATACATAAACAGAAGTTCATTCAGTTAGTAATTATGTTTGTACATGCAAATGAGCTGTTCTTCAATGCCTTTGTGAGAACTGATGCAGATGATTAAAAAAAATGCATGTTCATTTTAAACATTATTGTTATTTTAAGTATTGTGTATATTTATGTCTTATTATGGCTTATTTCCGCTGTGAAGAAACTGCTTGTGATTAATACTGTATGTGACCTATTGAAATACTGAAATAAATCTTGTGGCCTGGTTATTGGCTAAAGTCTTCACACTGTCTGACATTTTTACATAAAGATACAAAAGGAAAGTCACAATAAAGTGTTCTGTCAAAATAGAGTTTTATGTTCTTGTAATTCTAAAGGATGCAGTCAGTGGTATATTGCATCTTTAAAGCCATGTTTAAAAAGAGTAGCAGAAAAGATGACGCCTTTAGAATCACTTTTAAAGCTCTAGGTCCTTATCACACTGAAAATATAAATGCATTTTCACACATTCTGATAGCATTCGGTTTATAAATAGTGTGAAATTTTGGGTTGCAGTGTTACACCCTCGTGTGCAAATGAGCACAGTAGCTCTTCTGCGGTCAGTAGATGTGCTCTTATATGGTTAAAGACGAACAGTTAAAAAATGTTTCAGTTAGCATAATGCAGGTAATACTTACAATGATATGCAATGAATGAGTTTGCAAATGAACTTCAGTTCAGCTCAGTTGAATGACTATCAGTGTGAATTTGATACACTTTTATTCTGCAATTAATTTTAATTGTCAACTGGTAATGGAAAAAAAATAGCATTCTGATCATCTTTACATTCCCGTCAAGACGTCTTGTATGCCCTGTGCCAAAGGGTCAGGTCTCTGGCCATGTAAAAATGTTTTGATTATTACATTTTAATATTGTGTTGAAGTTTTTTGCCATATTTGTTGTGTTGTTGCTTCCATTCTCTTTAAACAAATGATATTTGAGTATGAACAAAAACAGATTCATCATATCTCACCATGTGATGCTGCCGGGAAGTAGTCATTGTTACATCAAGTGTTTAAAACTCACAGAGAGGAACACGTCTTTATGAACTTCTGCTTTTCTTTGACTGCACTGCTCTGAGGTAAGGCTTGTCTCTTGCAAATTGACCTTTATTTATTATCTATCTATCTATCTATCTATCTATCTATCTATCTATCTATCTATCTATCTATCTATCTATCTATCTATCTATCTATCTATCTATCTATCTATCTATCTATCTACCAATTCTGCCGTGATTCTGTGGTTACCTACTCACTCTGATCCCCCATTCGTAAAGAAATTTTGAAATAGTCTAGTTCTTAAGTAATTCGGGACTTGGGACACTACAAATAGAGCTGAAATACAGGACTCTCCCAGGAAAATGGGACATCTGGTCACCCTAGTAATAAAACACAAGCTAAATGTATTATTCATTGCTTATAGTTGTTAACAAAGTAAAAACAATTTGTTCTAAAAGTATATTTAGTTTGTTTCTAATGTTTGTTTCAGTGCTACAGTGATGTTTGTGATCCAGATCACATCCTTCATCATCATCGGCTCTATGTTTTTATACGCTCACTCAGGTTGGTCCCTATTACATTTGATTAAAAATTTAATTCAACAGCAGAACCACTACTGATATTTTTACACAAGTGGCAAAATAGTCTGCAGGCATGTGGTTGGCAAAGTACAGGAAAATGTATTGAGAGTAAAGAATGCCCTTACTGGTGGTTGTATGTGTGTTATGTATTAATTTAGATAGCACATAAGCTTTCTGGGTGTTGCAGCTGCTTTGTCCCTGTCAGTGGGTCTGATGGGCACATCTGGGGCGGCACGGGCTCTATCTGTGTCTTGGTTAAGGTAACCTGATCCCTCCATTTGCTGCTTCTGCAAGCATTGCCCGTCTTACTGAGTTTGACGAAATCAAAATTGAAACTGTGCTGGGTGCGGTGTCTTTGGTTGGGGAGCTTACTGATGAACACCAAGACTACGGCCAGTTTGCAACATAAAAAGGGTTCAGGATACAAACAGTACTAATAATGAGCGGTCACCCATCGGGTCACGCACAGACTGTCTGTCTCATTATACTGAGGTTAACATCTACTGTTCCGATTGCTGTTTAACATTGTATTATAATATCACTACTATTGTATATTGTATTGCTTCCTGTTCAATATTTAGTACAGTTATATCTATAGTTAAATCTTTTCACTAAACAACAGAAATCGAATAATTTAACTTATCTCTGTACCCATTTAAACTACCACATCCATACATTTACAGCTTGTTTTTTGTCTTTTCCTCATTTTTGTTCCCATCTTCTTGTAATCTTTTTTTGCTTTGTTTTGTCTTGTTTTATTTAGTGTTCTCCCCCTCTGTGTCTCATTTGCGTATATATATGTATATATCTGTGACTGGTCTCAGTCTGTGTCATCATGTTGCTGTCTATCTATGTTTTATTGTGCTCAATAAAATTTTTTTTTTAAAAAGAATGCCCTTACTGAAACATACTGAAAAATCTTCGCAATGCAAGTAAGAGATAAAGGTTCTTTAAAGAACCATCTCTTTCTTACCTTTTTATAATCTGAAGAACCTTCTTTCGCCACAAAGAACCTTTTGTGAAACAGAAAGGTTCTTCAGATGTTAAAGTTTCTTTATGGAACCATTTAGACATAGAGTCTAAATCTATGGCATCATGAGGAACCTTTATTTTTAATAGCGTAGACAGCTAATGGACACATTACAATAGACCAAAAAAACAATAGACTTTTTTGGAAAAAACTCTATATGGCGAACTTTTGAAGCCTTAAAAGTAGTCATTTTAGACTGCACTTGAGTAAAATACAAATCCCCTGAAATAATACTTAAGTACAGCAGTCAAGTAAAATTACTCAGGTATTTTACACCCCCGGTCTGTGTATACTTTTTATATATACAAAAGCAGCATGAAAAAATATTTTAAATGTTTATGTTCTACAAATTTTCATTTTGGGTCATTATGTGTTTTCATGTTCCAGCTGATGATACCTACTCTGCTGCGATGCCAAAGACAGTAACAGCTCTGACAGGCTCTTGTGTGCAGATTCCTTGCACATTCAACATCTCCAATTTTGAGGAAAAACGTAATAGGGCAAAATCTGTTAATGGGATCTGGCTGAAAAACAAATCACAGTTCGCTAAAACAGACAGTTTTGTAGCTTTTAATAGCAGTAAAAAGATCATTAGAGGATTCAGTGACATACAGATGACTGGAGATCTCAATAAGATGAACTGCACCACTGTCTTCTATAACATCATGAAGAATCATTCAGACCGCTACTACTTCAGACTGGAAATGGAGCCAAATGTGTTCAGAGCAACATTTAACCCCAGTACAGCTGATTCACCTGATTTAACCAAGACTTTGAGGATCAATGTCAGAGGTAAATGTCATTTCCACTGTCTTTAACATATAGGTGTAAATGCTTTACTTTACTAAATGTTATTTACATAATACTATATAGCTAACATCATTAAGAACTGTTTCTTAATGACAAATTAAAATGTATTAAGTTTTGATTGATTGATTGATTGATTGATTGATTGATTGATTGATTGATTGATTGATTGATTGATTGATTGATTGATTGATTGATTGATTGATTGATTGATTGATTGTAGATTTACCACAACCTCCTGAACTGAAAGCCAATAATCTGATAGTGATGGAGGAAACTACAGTCAATCTGAGCTGCTCTGCTGAAGCCCCCTGCCCTGAGCAACCTCCTAAAATATCCTGGTCTAACATTCCTGAATCTGCACACATTACAACACAGTTACAGATGAACCCTGATAAAACCCAGTCAGTGTTTTCACATGTGACCTTCAAAGTGTCATATGCAGATCACAGAAAGAACATCTCCTGCACTGCTAAATATCCAAGAAATACATCTGATAATTCTTCTGGGGAGACCACCGTGATGCTACTAGTCTACAAGCCAATGTGTAAGAGATTTGACCATTTATTTCATTTAAGAAAGCCTTGTGCTTGCTTAAAATACACAAAGTGCTGCTTAAACATAGGATCTGAAATGTCTAAAGCATAGCTGTTTTGGTCTCCGTTCATGTATGAACTTGTGTTTTTGTCAAACTGCTTCCAAAAGGCATTCCCATCACCACTGATCCATCTACTTCAGTCTCTTTAGGCACTAATGCTGGTTGTGTGGGAGCAATTGTGGCGGTGCTCATGCTCTTTGCTATTGGTTTTTATACAAGGTAAATTTAATTATATTTACAGTTACTTAATCATCTCTGATGTAATTTTTAAAAAGTTTTAAGATGTACTCAGAATTACGTTTGTCTTTGGCTCTTACAGGATGAGGATGAAGACACACAGTGGAGACAATATTGGAAAAAAAAATTCCCTAAATCAGGTGTGTGCACTTTCTGTTGGTCTTTTGGTTCAGTGGGATGATGGGTGTTTATTTCACAGTTAAAAACTCTTAAATCTCCTACATCTACTCTCAGACATTAAGAAGAGTAAGTAAGATGCTGGATTCTTTTAAAAACTGAAAAGTGATACTTACTTAGCAAAAAATAAACCATCAGTTTTCATTTCTGCTTTACAGACTATATAAAGTGCAGTGTGTTTCCTCAAACACCAGTCATTTCAGACCACTGACTGAACGACCACAAAGTGTTTTAGTAGATCAAGCACCGAAGGTGCATAGACACCCATTGTATTCGTTAGTGTTCTTATTATTCTTCTTTTTCTTCTTCGGTTGTTGAAGTCTATGGCAGCCCATAGAACCGCTTGCGGGAAAGTTGTGTAACCACTAGTCCAAAATTTCACTTTTTTTTGCTAATAACGTTTAAACCGTAAGGCACAAAATCAAAATTCTTTTTTTCTCTGAATCCTAAAATTCTTTTTTGAACTAATCCTAGACGGTTTGTCGGATTGTCACCAAAATTGGCTCAGATCATCTTCAGACCATGCTGGCAAAAAGTTATGGAATTCAAGATTTTCTGTCAAACCGTTCTCAAATAATGTGCAAACAAATTCTACGAAAAGCACCCAAAAATGGATGTGAGGCTATATCTCTGCAATGGTTTGGCATATTGAGACCAAACTTGGTGTGTCATGATCTGGGCTGTGGGGCTTCCCTCAGCCACCTGAGGTCGCTGTTTTCCCTTTCCTGCACTGCACTTCTGATAGCATTCACCTGTCCTTGTCGTTAGCACTGATTACACTCACACCTGCTCACTATTATCTGGTCTATAAGAACTCTCATGTCTCTAGTCCTGTTTGTATTTTCTGTGTTTCTGGGATCTTTGACCTGCTATTGAGTTCTTGATTTTGTTTTATTTTGTGTTTCAGTTTATGTTCAGTTTGTGCCGTGTTGGCCTTTTGGTTTATGTTTATTTGTGTTTTGTTATATTAAAGTCAACTCCCTGCATTTGGACCCAGACCTCTTTACTTACCGTGACAGAATGCATACATCACCTATGGGTCCAGCGGGGAATTTTTTTTCAAGGAGACGGTGACTGTGCCCGAGTGGGCGGCGACCATCTGCGCTCGTTGGACGGCGGAGGCGGCAGCGTCCGCTGTCTCGGTTCCGGACGCGGCGGTCGTCGAGGCGGCTGTGCCCGAGTGGATGGCGGCCATCTACGCTCGTTGGGCAGTGGAGGACGCTCGTCTGGCGGCGGTTCCCGGGGCGGCGCCGACCGCTATCCCTGTCCCTGACGCTGAGGCGGCTGGGCGTCCTGTCCCTGACGCTGAGGCGGCTGCGCGTCCTGTTCCGGACGCGGCGGTGACCGCGCTCTCTGTTCCTGACGCGGCGGTGACCGCTCTCTCTGTTCCTGACGCGGCGGTGACCGCTCTCTCTGTTCCTGACGCGGCGGTGACCGCTCTCTCTGTTCCGGACGCGGCGGTGACCGCTCTCTCTGTTCCTGACGCGGCGGTGACCGCGCTCTCTGTTCCGGACGCGGCGGTGACCGCGCTCTCTGTTCCTGACGCGGCGGTGACCGCGCTCTCTGTTCCTGACGCGGCGGTGACCGCGCTCTCTGTTCCTGACGCGGCGGTGACCGCTCTCTCTGTTCCGGACGCGGCGGTGACCGCTCTCTGTTCCTGACGCGGCGGTGACCGCTCTCTCTGTTCCTGACGCGGCGGCGACCGCTCTCTCTGTTCCGGACGCGGCGGCGACCGCTCTCTCTGTTCCGGACACGGCGGCGACCGCTCTCTCTGTTCCGGACGCGGCGGCGACCGCTCTCTCTGTTCCGGACGCGGCTGTGACCGCTCTCTCTGTTCCTGACGCGGCGGTGACCGCGCTCTCTGTTCCGGACGCGGCGGTGACCGCTCTCTCTGTTCCGGACGCGACGGTGACCGCGCTCTCTGTTCCGGACGCGGCGGTGACCGCGCTCTCTGTTCCGGACGCGACGGTGACCGCGCTCTCTGTTCCGGACGCGGCGGTGACCGCGCTCTCTGTTACGGACGCGACGGTGACCGCGCTCTCTGTACCGGACGCGGCGGTGACCGCTCTCTCTGTTCCGGACGCGGCGGTGACCGCTCTCTCTGCTCCTGACGCGGCGGTGACCGCGCTCTCTGTTCCTGAAGCGGCGGTGACCGCTCTCTCTGTTCCGGACGCGGCGGTGACCGCTCTCTCTGCTCCTGACGCGGCGGTGACCGCTCTCTCTGTTCCGGACGCGGCGGTGACCGCGCTCTCTGTTCCTGACGCGGCGGTGACCGCTCTCTCTGTTCCGGACGCGCCGGTGACCGCGCTCTCTGTTCCTGTTCCCCTGGCTGCAGGGCCAACTCGCATTCCTCTGGCTGCGGGGCTCGCGGACGTTCCACTGGCGGCCAGGCCAGCTCTTGTTCCATTGGCGGCGAGGTCAGCTCACGTTCCTCTGGCGGCAGTGTCCACTCACGTTCTTCCGCTGCACGGGCCTGGCCCGCCATCCCTCCCCCTGATGCACCTTCCACCATTCCTCCTCCCTCCAGATTTTTTTTTGTTTTGGGAACGTCTGGAAGCCGTACTGTCATGATCTGGGCTGTGGGGCTTCCCTCAGCCACCTGAGGTCGCTGTTTTCCCTTTCCTGCACTGCACTTCTGATAGCATTCACCTGTCCTTGTCGTTAGCACTGATTACACTCACACCTGCTCACTATTATCTGGTCTATAAGAACTCTCATGTCTCTAGTCCTGTTTGTATTTTCTGTGTTTCTGGGATCTTTGACCTGCTATTGAGTTCTTGATTTTGCTTTATTTTGTGTTTCAGTTTATGTTCAGTTTGTGCCGTGTTGGCCTTTTGGTTTATGTTTATTTGTGTTTTGTTATATTAAAGTCAACTCCCTGCATTTGGACCCAGACCTCTTTACTTACCGTGACAGTGTGATAACAAGCATGACCTGAGGCTACCTGCAGTGTTTCGGCAGTGTGCCACCTAATGGTCAGAAGATGTGAAAAATGGCTATTTTTGCTTATAACTACTCAATGGTTTGGCCAAAAAAAACCTGAAACTGGTCTAGTTAGATTTTCCTGTGAAAATGCTAATAATTTCTGAAGAAAATGGCTTATTGTAATAAAAATCACAAAATATTCTTTGGGCAATGCCGAGAACATTGATACCAATTACGCCAAAATTTGGCTGAACTTCCTGTCCGCCAACTTGATCATTGTAGAAAACCTACTTTTTTAAACTCCTTCTAGACTGTTTGTCAGATTTTCACCAAATGTGACTCAAATCATCTTCAGACCATGCTGGCAAAAAGTAATGAATTTCATGTGTCGATAATACAAAATGGTTTTTGTTTAGCACATCAAAGAATTTGCTGGAAAGATGCCAAACTACATCTGCGGCTGTATCTCTGCAAAGCTTTGACATATTTGCACCAAATTTTGTATGTGCCATTGTGACCTCACACTGACCACGGCACATCAATTTGATAACAAATTGGTCACCTATTGGTCAAGAATAATAAACCATTAATTAACCATTAATTATAACATTTCAAAAACTGCCAATGACTTTTGATTGCATTAGCCTATTGTAAAGACAACATAGATACCAATTATACCATAGTTGGCCAAACTTACTGTCTGCCATACTGATTTATGTTGAAAACCTACTTTTCCTAACTCTTCCTAGACCGTTCGTCCGATTTTCACCAAAATCGAGTCAGATCATCTTCAGACTGTGCTGACAAAAAGTTAGGAATATCATTTTTGTACAGCACTGCTACAAATTTTAGGCTTAATGTCAAAATGACTCTAAAGGCTTTATCTCTGCAAAGCTTTGACATAATGACACCAAACTTTGTGTGCTTTTGTCCCCTCACACTAAACACACCACATCGATTTGATAACAGCACCACCTGTTGGTCAAAAGTTATAAGCCATTAAATCATATTACTAGCAGTTCTACATTATTTTTCTGTCATTTTGACTAAAATCATTTTAAAATTGTTTCCTTTATTCATTGTTGCAGTTGGTTGGCTGCTCCATGCCATGCTTAGCTCATCCTCATTTTCCCTTTGGTGTGCTTGGCCCCGTAATTGCTGCTTGCAGCTATATTTTATATTGTATTTACCTACAAAAGTAAATTATATTATCCAACCCTAAACTTCGCTAAATGGAAACTGTGCTATTGAAGTTTCATCTGTGTGTGAAGTCATTGCAGTGTTTTCCAAATGAACGTATTTTGTCAAGTTATGTGAACTTCTACAGATATTGACCCTTTTAATTGGAACACAGCTCTGTTCATTGATTTGAAAAAGTGTGCTAAATAAGAGACACATACAAAATGTGCTGAGTGGGGAGGGAATTGTGCACCAGAATCTGAATTAGGAACTACTGCTGTGTAGGATTTTATAGTTTGGACTCTTTCCAGTGTGATTTCAAAGATGTCACAATGGCTACATTAACACTGCAAACCTAATTTGGATTTATATCCAATTATTTTGTTTGTCTTTTTTTTTTTATTGTATCAAGTGTGAATTAGTCCTAAAACTTAACATGCAAAATATCAACTACAAAGAAGGCACACAGCACACTGTCATAAAAATGCAATAATTCCTTTTACACTGGACAGCCAGTGAACATTATCCTAAACTGCCTAAACAATTACTATGATTGTTCATGAATTTCATACTAGGATATATATCTAGGTCATTGGCACAGGCTGATAGGTCTTTAACGGAGGTATGCTAATTCATATGTTTGGTTGACAGGCAGGTAGGACAGCTAAGATACGATTGGAAAAACATTTCATGGTTCTACACCTTTCACAGACAATATAAATACATATAAATTAATTTAGACCATCTAACTTAGTGATTGCTATATTGATGTGAAGAGACACTCTAGCAGCATAACAAAAAATGTTTTTGTACCAAATCACATACCCTGCCTTTAACATGCTAAAACTGTTCTGGGAGTTGAAATGCTGGTATACACTAAATCATTTCTGTTTTTTTTTATTTTTAGGCACAGGATGAAACTATTGACAGGAATTGCACATATTCTACTGTGGTCACCGTGGCCAACCAGGACAACAAGATCTTTGATGATCAAAGTGCGCATGACTGTAATACTGAATTCAGTACTCAGATCGACCACATTACAGAAAAAGGTTCAACAGAAGAAGATAACGGTGAAAAAGGTTCAGATGTAGTATATGCACAGGTCCAAGTGTTAAATAAAAAACCAAAAGCCATCAGAGATCTGCCTGAGGTCATTTATGCTCAGGTGAAAAAATAAAAAATAATTAGGAATAATGTTCTAAAAATAGGACAAAACAACTTTCTTATTTTGCTTCCTGTCATTTTAAACAGCTCTTTTCTTCATTAATGTATAAAAGTACATTTAATGTGCTTGTTTTCCAGTAACATTTGTGAAATTACTTTTATGTTATGCTATATTGCTAATTAAGTATATATATATATATATATATTAGGGCTGTCCCCGACTATGAATTTTCATAGTCGAATCAGAATTTTCGAATCTTTCTATAGTCGACCGATAGTCGAATCATCTAGGCTTATGTGCGTGTGTGAATGGGTTGGGAGGGGCACGACACTATAGTCAGCAGGAGGGTAAAACTATTTTTATTTTATTTTATAAGCGACCAAAACTGCCTGCCAACTGACAGACAAACTTATTTAGGTTTAAATAAAAACACAGAACGCGTCTTTTAGTTCTAAAAACGCGAGGCGCACAGCACTGCCTTTTTTGGTGACTTTTAATGAAAGAGCAGTGTGCTGCGGTTTTTTTATGTTGCTAAGCAACGACCAAAACAGCTGTCCTGTCAGTCGATTCAAAGGATTATAGCGCGAGCGCTCTAAAATCTTAGTTTTTTGCTGTTAAGTAAACTGTCATATTAGCAGAAACCCTAAATAATACAGCTCCGGGTTACCCACGATAGACACCAAAGGTTTCTCCTCCATTTCTTGGAGTCTCCGGACTTTTTAAGCAACGGTAAACTTTCGCCATCACAACAGAAGGCCCGCCTCTCCATTCATTCGATTGGACAATGGAAAAGGACGCGAATGACGTTGGCCGTTTTTCCGCTCAGAGTTGATTTTTTTTTCAACTTCAGGCGCTCAGAGCGCTCCTGTCCTGCAAAACGCGAGGCGCAGCAGGCGCATAAACAGCGTGCAGAACGCTCACTGCCAACAGAAAACCATCCAAAAGAGGCGCCTCCAACTGCAAAAACGCGTTCGGTGTGATCGCCGCCATCCCTGCCGTCAAGATGGTCCTCATCTCGTCATGCATCAGGGAAAGTGAAAATTAAATTAGTCACAGGGGTGGTTGGATTTATTCACAAACACGTTAAAAATATTTATTGAACGCTTCTTTCTTTTCACTTTTGTTTTTACTGCATTATCATAATCAAAGGCTGTATATAACTTAATATAACCGTACAAAACCAGTAGTTCTGTGTGAAATTAGACATTGAGCACCCCCATATTGGCAAAATGGTATGATGCTCGTTTCACCCGCAAAGATTCGACTGTGAGATCGGTGGTCGAATCAGGCTCCGCATATCGATGCATCGAATCTTCGACTATTCGGGGACAGCCCTAATATATATATATATATATATATATATATATATATATATATATATATAGTGTGTGTGTGTGTGTGTGTGTGTGTGTGTGCACTTACTTATGTCCACTTTTGGGGACATTCACCAGAGTACACACCAGTAAAACTGAGGACCACCTTGACAATTGGGGACATTTTGATGGTCCTCATTTGTCTGACCATATAGTAGCATTCAGGATGCTCTAAAATGGTGTCTAGGCTTAAAATCTCACTTGTCCTTAAATTGTACTTTTATGTGATTTGTGTACCGAAAGTGTGTAAACCCCCCCTCCTTCCCCCAACAATCTGTGTATAACACAGCGCCCTCTAGGAGAACTGCACCCTCTCTGAGATACACACTCTGGGGATTCGGACCAATCAGCGGCCAGGAATAAGACACGCATTTCTGAATAATTAGCTGATCGACCAATCAGAGGCAAAATACCTCAGCAATAGGTTTAGCAGAAGAAAATGATTAATATTTATTAATGAGTAGATAGATAATCAATTTAAATGAAAGATAAATTGATAATTTAATCCATTAATCCGTGTTTAATTAAAAAAATAATGATGTACACCAAAAGAGCTCTCATGCTTTACATCCATTAACGTTTGTTCCTAACTTTTAATCGTATATTGTCAGTTTTGCAGTGTCTGTGTGCAGATCGCGCTGCGCGCCGCCCCTCCCCCACATAACGGACACTTACCGAGAGATCAGAGACAAACGGGAGGGAAGCACAGTACAGTAACTTAGAGATTGTAGTTTATGGTGTATGAACAGTGTGAAACACGGCAGGAGAAGGACACATGAAGGCATATGTGCATATAAAAGCACATATTTCCTCCGAAAAGCAGCAGAGGGACAGATATGTACATTTCCGGTTCTCCAGTACATATGAGCGCAACCGGCGCCTCTCCCTCCCCCACCACCGGAGAACCGTTACAGCAAACATCAACTTATTACAGACGGCACGGGCTCTGCTTACAATGAGAATTATTTAGATGAGTAATATTAATAATAATATTTATTATTATTATAGTATTTATTTTGTATTATTATTATTACTAAAACTACTATTATTTATTTGATTTTATTTAGTTAAGGTATACACTATTTAGATGAGTAGTAGAAATAATAATAATAACATTTATTATTTTTAGTATTTATATATTTATTATTAATATATATTTTATTACTTTTAATGTTACTACTGTTATTGCATTTATTTTATTTAGTTAGAATATACACTAGTTAGATGAGTAGGCTAATAATGATAATGATGATGATAATATATTTTATTTGAGTGTCAAACACCTTAATTGGTGCCCAGCTGGCTTATTAGACACTTTGACAGATAATATACAATAGCCACGTAGCGGAATACAAAGCAAAACACAACATATGAACACATACAAAAAGGAGAAAATTGGATACAAAATACTTTGCCGCAGACACCATGCCTTTTCCACAAATTTTGCAAGAGTAAAAACATTATTTTCAAACAACCAACACAGCATTTCAGCTTTATATTTCCAAAATTAATCAGGATTTTTCAACTGAATTGATTCAAAAAGAGAATTCCTTAGATCGCTGTATAAAGGACAATGAAAAATAAAATGAAATTCATCCTCCACAACCTGGAGATCACAAAATTCACACAAACGTAAATGTTCAGGTGTACCTTTAAATCGATACTTCTACTGCCAGAGGAAAGGTACCGGTTCTTAGCTGAGCACAGAGGGACCTCTGCCTTCTCTTTAAATTAAACAAAATATAAGGTTCTGTAACATAATCATGAACTGAACATAATTTCTAAGCTTTGGCTTCCTCCAAATCAACTGCTTCCCTTGATCTTTATATTTTGTAACCAATCCCTGTCTGACATCATTTATATTACATTGCAAGTAATTCCGAAGCATTATATGCATGTCAGAAGCAGACAATATTATTGAAACCTCTCTAAACCAGGGGAGATGGTTTATTCTGTCCCAATTAAAAATTATCCTAGTTAACCTTTCCTCAGGCAGACTGACAAGACGGTTCCACAATCGCACCATTTCACATCTTTGTTTTATAATACATGGATCCCAACCTGCATCCCCTTCAACAGCTACCTTTGCTGCATATTTATGCACACCAAGAAAACACCTCAAGGCACGATACTGAACAGAGCTACAATCAGAAATCTCTCTGAAGCCCCAAACCCCTGCGACATAAAACAAAACTGAATCAACGTAAGATTTATAAAGTTGTGTAAATGTAGAAAAGCCAAGATCTGTACATGATTTCATTTGACTAATCACAGCACCTAATGCTCTTCCAGCGGACTCAGCTAATATTTTCCAAGATATAAAGATATAAACCAAGATATTTGTACTGAGAAGTAAACTTCAAAGGCACGGAGCCAAACTGGAATGTATAATTGCACTGTGAATCACTTTTCTTCCTAAAATGAATAACTTGTGTTTTTTTGCTATTAATAGTAAGACGCCATTTACTGCACCAAGAGCTCATAATATCCAACAAACTTTGCAGATTAACACAATTTTCAGCAATCAAAACAATATCATCTGCATAAAGCAGAATACTTAAATCAAAGTCATCAATAGGAACACCAAGATTAGCCTGCTTAATTTCTTGAGCTAAATCATTTATATAAGAGTGAATAAGGAAGGGGAGAGTAAGTTTCCCTGCTTCACTTCAAAAGGTGTTGGAAACCAGGCTGTTCTTAAATTATTTATTTGTACACAGGCAATAGGATCTCTGTAAAGGGCTTTTATTGCATTATAACATTTTCCATTAATACCAG
>NC_133384.1:14665084-14757885 GCF_049309525.1 Garra rufa
CTTCTTTCTCCCTCACAAAGCCTTGGCGTTTTTTCATCCTGACACATAGGATTCACTTGGTCAAATAATAAAATGACCTTTAAATCTAGAATTGATTTCTTTTTAGTTTCTTCATCAATCCTTCAATTTGTAAAAGATGTATCTCGTTGTCAGGGGTGCGTGCAGGACGAGACGATAGACGATATTAACAAATAACAATTTAATATAATTCTCCAAGAGGAACAAGGCAGGAACAGGCAGGAACACAGAGAGCTTTCACACACCTAATACAACGTTAAGGACCGACAATACACTGAACTCAAAGCCAGACTTATAAAGGGTAACTAATAATTAAACACAGGTGACGGTGATTACACAAACGAAGACTAAACCAAATAACAAAATGACAGGGGGAGACAATGGGAAAAACCAAAGATCAAAAACAAACGTGAAATGTGACATTACGCCCCCCTCCGAATAGGTGCGTCCTCGCGCCGTAGAAAGAACAAACAAAAACAGATGAGAGGGGCACCAAAACAAAGAGTCACTGGAGGAGGCTTTGGCGGAGGACGCAACCCCGGGAAGGGGACCAAAACAAAAGTCCAAGTGGCAAAAACAACAGTCCAAGGGGGCGACGACGGTGGGAGGAGCCAGGGAGGAGACAGGAGGGGACTGAAGCAGGAGAAACTGAGCAGGACCCAGATTGCAGCTATGATGACGGCCCACGGTGGAGCCGACGGAGGGAGGAGCCATGGTGGAGGAAGGACCGCCAACTCCAGGGGGCCGACCGACAGAGGTGGAGCAGCTGGCGAAGTTCCGGAGGTCCGCGGCGGAGCCAGAGCGACAGAGGATGTAGGCTGTGCCAAAGGCCGGAGGAGCAGAGTCCTTAGGTGACGGAGGGACGACGACTGACCAGGGCGGAGCCGGAGAGACGATGGAGCCCGGTGGAGCCCGGTGGAGCTGGTGGGCCGACGGGCGACGGTGGAGATGAGGGCGTTGAGAGCCGTGGTGGAGCCGCAGGGTCGGAGGGCCGAGGTGGCGATCTGGGCTCTGAGGCTGGAGGCGGAGCTGAGGGATCCTCCAGCCATGACACCGATGGTAACTGGCAGCCCTGCGGCGAGCCCACTGCACTGATGGTGGGCTGAGGGTGAGCAGAGGGGCTGACAGGGGACAGCGGTGGCCAGACGGACGGAGACATGAGCAGAAGAGGGGGGGTGGGTGGGAATTTCTGACAGACAGGTTGGACATGACAGGTAGGTATTTCTGTATTGAAGTCTGGTAGTTGGTGTATTGTAGTACTTCCGAAAAAAAGTCAATGAGATCCCCAGAATCCTGCTCAATCTCACCCCCAGCGGTGTTGCAGTGGGCAGGGCTCTCCATTACCCTCACTTGCTCCACGTTGCAATCCACCGTCGCGGATGTAGCAGCCGACTCACGCACCTTATCAGCCGGAGAGGACTCTGGCTCTGTCGCTCGCAGCTCAGGCTCCGCCTCCAAAGGTGCATTTGTAAGATCTAGAGCTAAATGGCTGGAGGAGGGAGAGGCGAATTCAAGTTATTTTTTGCATTGGAAAAAAGGAACTGCAAAATAAATTCTTTGACTGCTCTTAATATAAATGGGGTCAACTGCACAGATCCTTATTTGATATCTAACTTTGTCACAACCTTTTATACAAATATCTACATGTACCATGTTATTGATAATGAATTTAAAGCCTTCTGTGATTCTAATTTGACCATTGAGGAAGTTTGAGTTGCTCTTCATTCTACAAAGAGACCTTTCACTTTATTTCACTTTACTTTTGTCCAAAGCAGAAGGATTATCTCGCTTTGTATATCCTTCTCTTTCTCTATTCGGTCATGACTCTACCGCTAAAGGAATTAATAAAATGTTTCTAGACTTCATATATATTATATTTATGCAAAAATTGGTGGCCTTCCTTTTATAATAAACTGTAACTAGTTACCTAATGTATTACCAATTGCACTGTACAAATTTCATCAGCAGGTTCTTCTCTCCTGCAAGTTGTGTTTTTCCCACAATTTTTCACCACACAAAACCAACAAGTCGGATATAATGATTAGGAAAAAATGTAATTTTTCTCTCTTCATGGTTTAACAGGAATATAATTGGAATTTTTAAGAATTTTGATACATCTTTTTTTAATTTCTTAATTGAAATCGTTGCTTTCCTTATGAAATGGTAAACTTCCCATTTACAACATTTACAATTTATATACTTTTTAATCCCAAACGCTTGTCTTGCCAAGCTAGACAAGACAAGCATTTGAGGTTAAAAAGTATATAAATTGTAATTTTTTTTTTAAATGACCCATCATTTCGCTAGATAAGACCCTTCTTTCCTTGGCTGTGATCGTTTAGAGCCTTTTGAAGCTGCATTTTGGAAGTTCAAACTATGAATTATATGGAAAGAAATTGCTCAAAAAACATTTCCTTACGACTGAAGAAAGAAAGACATGAACATCCTGGATCTGTAATTTTTTGTTCTGAAAGTGAACTACTCCTTTAAGTACTCATCATGCTGATTTTGCAGGCAAATCATTATTTTTTTCTCAGAGGGAGGCTCAAGAAATGCAGTCATAAGTTCAGGTGCTCAGCAAGAGCATAACAATCAATCACAAATTACACTTGCCATTATAAAGTTTCATATCATGTTGCCAAAGAAAAAGTGCCACATACTATTGACCCTTTGCAGAAACCTGCCCCCCTTAGTCCAACAAACAATGCCACTCTCACACTACACATCATGTTCTTACGCAATTAAAAATACACCATGAAGCAAAGAGGAAACTGACTAAACACCAACAGACAAAACAGAGAAGGTTACTTCGGGTATAAAACAAGGTCAAGAAATTCAAACAATAAATACTGTTTTGTGGCTCTTTAATGTGTTGTGACAGATCACTGTATTGCTTTATTAGATCAATGACACGTGAACCAGTCGTCTTTTCTTCTTTATTTAAAGCACGGAAAAACATGAACGAACATATTTTATTTCAAACATGGAAAGATGAAAATACACACAATGTTTTCAAGGCCAATGAAGTTAATCTAACGTTAATCTCTTGTCTGATTTGTCAGACAGAATAGTGGATTCGCCATTATGATTCGTCAGATCACCTGTCAATCAAGCTGTTTGCAAAGACTAGACTAAAGAAAAGCTAAAACTGATTCCTCTTAGTACGGTGCCACGCCAAATTGGGGATATTTGAAGAATTTGGAAGAATAGCTGACAGCAAGACTGAAGTCAGCAAAGAATTTTGCTATTTAGCTGGGCAAGAGCACTGACATTGCATCAAGCACTGCGCTACTGGTTTATGTTCAGTACATCTGGCAAGTTGAATTTGTAGAAGACAAGCACATATTTTTAAAGAAATAAATGATTTCATGACAAAATGTCATGTCTAGAAATGTCTAGAATGGGCTAATTGCAAAGGCATCACTGACAAAAATAGCAAAAAGAGTTAGGGTCATGAACTGGATTAGAGCATTAAAGGAGAAGTCCGGTGTGATATTGACCTAAAGTGTAATGAATCATGAAACCTAGTGTCTGGCGCTAGTTAGCCGATGCTAACAACAGGTTCTCGTTGAGGGTGCCTCGGGCATTGGACTAGCCATGTACATAAATCACTGTTTTACACCATTTACGAGGCACAAAGTAGCTCCACACTTCATTGGTAGACTTCCAAGGGCCCTGATATTTAAAACGAGACATTGAGAACTTTGAAAAAGCACTGGTAGTTTATTTACAAGAAGATTTATACAGACAGTACCTTCAGGAAATTTACCGTTCGCCACCATATTGAATTTAGTCACGATAAGTTGAGTGACGAGCAGGAAGGAAACTACAACCTGATAAGTCACGTGAGTACTCGCGTTACTTTTGGACTGGAGTTAGTGCAGACAGTTGGCAATTGCAAAGATGTCGGATGATGAAGCTACTAAGTTTTATGAAGTAGTAGTTTCGACTTATCGTGACTAAATTCAAGATGGCGGCGAACGGTAAATTTCCTCAAGGTGCTGTCTGTATAAATCTTCTTGTAAATAAACTACCAGTGCTTTTTCAAAGTTCTCAATGTCTCGTTTTAAATGTCAGGGTCCTTGGAAGTCTACCAATGAAGTGTGGAGCTACTTTGTGCCTCGTAAATGGTGTAAAACAGTGATTTATTCACATGGCTAGTCCGATGCCCGAGGCACCCTCAACGACAAAATCTGTTGTTAGCATGTGCAGGGGAGTTCACACTCGGTATCATGATTCATTACACTTTAGGTCAATATCACACCGGACTTCTCCTTTAAAGGGGTCATTAGCTAAGAAATCAAAAATCCCTTGATTTTTTGACATACAGTGAGGAAAGAAAGAAATGATTAGTCTACAATTTTAATGGAAGCTTTATTTGAACAATAAGAGACAGAATAACAACAACAAGCAATCCAGAAAAATGCATTTAAAAAAAGTTATACATTTATTTGCATTTTAATGAGTGAAATAAGTATTTGACCCCTTCGCAAAACCTGACTTAGTGCTTGGTGGCAAAACACTTGTTGGAAATCACAGAGGTCAGACGTTTCTTGTAGTTGGCCACCAGGTTTGCACACATCTCAGGAGGGATTTTGTCCCACTTCTCTTTACCTCTCCAAGTCATTAAGGTTTCGAGGCTAACATTTGGCAACAGGAACCTTCAGCTCCCTCCACAGATTTTCTATGGGATTAAGGTCTGGAGACTGGCTAAGCCACTATTTTGGTTCCTTGGCCAAGGGGGACCTTGCGGGCACTGCAGGATTTCAGCCCTTCACTGCGTAGTGTGTTTCCAATTGTTTTCTTGGTGACTATGGTCCCAGCTGCCTTGAGATTATTGACAAGATTCTCCTGTGTAGTTCTGGGCTGATTCCTCACTGTTCTCATGGTCATTGAAACTCCACGAGGTGAGGTCTTGCATGGAGCCCCAGACCGAGGGAGACCGACAGTTATTTTATGTTTTTTCCATTTGCAAATAATCACACCAACTGTTGTCACCTTCTCACCAAGATGCTTGGCGATGGTCTTGTAGCCCATTCCAGCTTTTGTAGGTCTACAATCTTGTCCCTGACACGCTGGACAGCTCTTTGGTTTTGGCCATGGTGGAGAGTTTGGAATCTAATTGATTGATTGCTTCTGTGGACAGGTGTCTTTTATACAGGTAACACGCTGAGATTAGGAGCACTCCCTTTAAGAGGAACTAATGGGGAATATCAGAAGTCAGAAAGAGCTTTAATAGCAATATATATATTAAACTTATATTTTTTCTTCGAAACAATGGCAAAGACATATAAACAGGTGAGAATGTTTCTTTACATTCTGCTATGCACTTTGTAGTGTAGAGTGTAGGAAATACATTACCCTATACTCTCCTTCTGATAAAAGGGAACTCAGAAAAGAATACAGTAATATTTATCACAATACCTTTCAAATACAATTTCACAACATGATTTCTCCACATTAAACACAGACTGTGTACCTTACTCTATTCATTGCCACTTCTTCCACCTGGTTCCTCATATGATGTTTAGCTGCTTTCACACCATGACGTAATTCCGAGATGACAGCATGTGACATTATAACTCGTTATTACAACTTGTAAACTCAGAATGTTCACTTGGACCAGTGACAGCTGAACCACGTGACCGCTGCCAGGTTCATTTTGGCATTACTTAGGCGCTATCTCTGAGTCAGAGAACATGGAAAGCTACTGTATGAGTAAAATGTCACATGTTTTTATCATGTTTTTTTTCATGTGAGGTTGTCAATAAGATACAGTGTAACAGATGTTACACAAGTTATGTGATGATATCTAATTAACAGATCATTAACAGTGTAATATCATGCACATATATTTTTATTTGTAAAACATGATTGAAAACACGGAAGAAAAGGGAAAAAGGAAGAATCTCTAGTAACGTCAGTGGTTCCTACAAATGGTTTCCTGTGTGATGACACTACATTGGGGGTGTAAGTGCAATGTCACAACATGAAGAATGTTAAAATGCTGTTGCAGCAGAGAGGAAAGTTTTAGGGACATCTACTTCTTATGAGTTAAACTACTTCTCTGAGGTAAGAAATTTCATTCTTGTACTTTACTTTCTCACAAATATTTTATATATAGTCTATGACTTGTAAACCAACCTGTTCATATATTCAAAGTCTTAAAAATAACAGAAAGTAAGAGCTGTAAGTTGTAACTCAGTTTCAGTAATTTACCTCAAAAATGTTTTAAGCATAATAAAGGTATTTTGTTTTTACCACAGTGTTTAAATAATTTGGTATAACGTGTATTATGAATAGAAGTTTATATAATGAAAATAATTGAAATACATTTGTCACTTAGATGAATGACTTCCACTGTAAATGTGGTGAGTCATTACATTTTTATAGTCTAAGAATAAAATAAGTAAACATAATCAATACACCAGATGATTATGTATAGTATCAGCATGAGCATAACAGTGAAAATGTGTGCTATAGATCATTCTATAGCAGCAGGTAGCAAATATATAGTAATAAGTATGGTTGTTAAATGTTTACGACAGATGTATTTTGTGTTGTACAGTGCTGAAGTGTACTGTGTTTTGGACTCTTTTGTGACTTTCAAAGTCCAATGTCATCTCCTCTACGAACCCTGATGGCAGGAAACAAGATCACATACTTTATTTTCATCAGTTCTGTGTTGCTACATACTCACTCAGGTTGGTCATCATGAGTAAGAATGGGTGTGATTATAATAGGAACTAAAAACTACATGGTAATTTCATCATGTCTTTATAGTGAGTAATGTGTTTTATTTATGTTCCAGCTACGCATATTGCTGTGATGCCTCAGGCAGTAACAGCTGTGACAGGTTCATGTGTGCAGATTCCTTGCACATTCAACGTCACAGATTTTGAGGATAAACGTAACAGTGCAAAATCAATTTATGGGATCTGGTTGAAAAACAAATCACAGTTTGATCATGCAGACAGTTTTATAGCTTTTAATGGCAGTGAAAACATCATTAGAGGATTCAGCGACATAAAGATAACTGGAAATCTTAAAGAGAGGAACTGCACCACTGTCTTCTATAACATCATGAAGAATCATTCAGACCGCTATTACTTCAGACTGGAAATGGAGCCAAATGTGTTCAGAGCAACATTTAACCCCAATACAGGTGATTCAGTCAAGACTGTGAAAATCACTGTCCGAGGTAAATGTCATCTCTACTGAAGAGCCAGACCATCTACACTCCAAATTATACAGTGGAATTCATTAGTCTTTAAAAAGAAGTACCATTTCACTGTGACATAACATGAAACTACAGTATAGTATAATAAAATATTGGCAGCACTGATTTCACCTTCTGTATTACTATTTACAAAAAAATGTGTAACATAGTCAATCAACAAGTGCAAATGATCTAAACCTCGGCCCAAGTGTCAAAACCACACCTTCCAAATGAATTGTGTGTATTACTCAGTGCTCTCTGTTATCATTTACCCTATAGATTCACCACAACTTCCTGAACTTAAACCCAATGATCTAAAGTATGTAATGGAGGAAACTACAGTCAATCTGAGCTGCTCTGCTGAAGCCCCCTGCCCCGAACAACCTCCTAAAATATTCTGGTCTAACTTCCCTGAATCTGCCCACATTACAACACAGTTAAAGATGAACCCTGATAAAACTCAGTCAGTGATATCAAACATGATCTTCAAAGCTTCATACATGGATCACAAAAGGAACATCTCCTGCACTGCTACATATCAAAGAAATACACCTGATGCCTCAGCTGTGGAGACTATTGCAATGCTAAAAGTTGAGTGTAAGAGATGTGTTTTTGTGTTTCTCATCATAATCCTTAATTCAATCAAATGAATAGGTATAAATTGTTAACCCTGTATGTGCTTGTGTTTTTCTTAAAGTTTCTCCAAAAGAAACTCACATCATCATTACTCCATCTGTTGGCACTAACGTGACTTTGACTTGCAAAAGCAAAGCCAGTCCATCAAATTACTTGAACTACACCTGGTATAAACGTGGACAAGAGACGCCTATAGCTTGGGTGAAGAAGATTCATTTAAGCAAAACTCATAATCAAACAGGAGCATACTACTGCATTGCACAAAATAAATATGGAAAACAGGCATCAGAAGATGTCCAACTCACAAAGGAAGGTAAATAAAGCACTGTTTCTGGATTCATAAATACTGTTTGAAATACATTCCTGAGTAATCCTTTTGCATTTTAGGACAGAGCGAATTCTCTCATCTAGTGATATATGGCTCTATAGGAGGACTTTTGGCTTTTGTTCTGTTGTCTGCTGTGTTTTTTTACTGTATGAGGTAAATATATAATAACAGAAGTGTAGCTCATGTGTGTAATGTTGTATTTATTAATTGCATGTGTACAGTATATAATATGAACATATTTATTTTTTATGTTTACTTTTTTAATGTTATTCTTTTTTTGCAACAGAACAAAGACTTCAAGACAGGCCCATGTCAAAGGCAAAGATCAGGTACATGGTTCAATAAACAATATGTTAACACTGAGAAACTTAAACAGTTGTTTTGTCCACAACAATACTTGTTTTTCCAAAGTCACAGCTGAATTAATTAACCTGATCTCATGATGAAAACTTGCCTGTGGTAACTTATTTGCAAGATGCGAAATACGTATCTTCGATGTAAAATGACCACTGAGTGGTGCTAAAAGAGTGTGTGTTTGTTTTTTGCCCTAACAGATGAACGTACATATGGTACATTTTATGTGATGTTGGTTTTGTACATGTCAGCGTTGTTCTGACTTGAAATGTCAGTACCATAATGTACTATCTGAACTACACCTACACCTACTCGATAGTATAAACAAAAGTGAATGTGACATAAAAACGCAATCATGACGTTTTAGCTTGTTTTTCAATCTCTCATCTTTCAGTCCGTCAGGATTATGGACCTGTTTTGTTGTGATTTTGCCCCCGTTTCTGTCTATCCTTGATTAGTTTAGTTCTTGTGTGCCCAGTCTGTTCTTTTCTCCTTTGTTGGGTCTACTTTGTTGTGCATGTGTGTCAGCTCCTGTTCCAGTTCCAAGAAACATATCCATGTCCCATGGATGATCTCGCTAGTTCCACTCCCGACCCAGAACACCAGACCACCATCTCCTCACTGCGTGGAGCAAAAGCCCAATCCCAGTGATAACGGAGAGCCAGAGCCCACCGAATCCGACGAGCCATTGCAACTAAGAGCTGAGGATCACCAAAAAGCCAGAGCTGTGTGTTACATCAGACCAGGTGCAAGAGCTGGAGAAAGCCATGGCCAGTGAGATTGCAGAGGAGCTGCTGCCCACTGCACCAAAGCTGAGGGTGAGCTGTCCCTCTCCTCCCTCCTTCATTAAAGCCCGTTGCTATTTCCGTTCCTGAGTCCAATCCAGAGAGAGCTCCCATGCCAGAGTTCAACCCAGAGTGGGCATCCGTTCCTGAGTCCTGCCAAGGGCTTCTATCCCCATGGCAATCCCGAGAGCCCGGTAGCTCCCAAATGCTGACCTCGTGCCCGCTCCTGCCTCCTCCTCCACTGTCGCTCCAGCTCATCAGGCTCCTTCAGGCTCCTTCATCCCTTTGGCTCCACCTGGGTCCTCTGTCCCTCTCATTAGTTCCACCTCAGCCTTCCGGATCCTCCTTACCACTCTGGTTCATCGGCTCTCTGTCTCTGCTTCGAGCTCCTCCGCCACCTGCTCCGCCACCATTGGTCGGCCCCCTGGAGTCACCAGTCTTCTCTGGCTCCTCCCTCCATCATTCCCTTCTTGGACTCTGTCTGCCAGACCCTCTCGGGTGTCCGTCCTCCTCCCGAACCTCCTCCCAAGTTCTCACCCATCCCTCCTTCAGTATATTCTACAGCACAAGGATGCGCTTTCCAGGAGGAGGGATGATATGTCAGAATTATGGACATGTCTTGTTGTGTTTTCGCCCGTTTCTGTCTATGCTTGATTAGTTTAGTTCCTGTGTGCCCTTATTTGGTCTTGTTCCTGTTTTCGTTTAGTTATTCTTTTCACCTGTGTTCCCCTGATTACCCCATTTTATTTAAGTTCCAGTCTGTTCTTTCCTCCTTTGTTGGGTCTACTTTGTTGTGCACGTGTGTCAGCTCCTGTTCCTGATTTTGATTACCTCTTGTGTTAGACACATTAAAAGACTGTTTGTGCTATTCCACCTTTCCCTCATCCTTCCAACACTGTGAAGTGACAGAGTCATGTTTTTCATGGGATTTTTTACCCAAGGATTCCGCATCCTAGGTCCAATTCCGTGGCGGCTGACCTACCGAGCAAGCTTGTTACGTCCAGAAAGCCAAACATATGGCCCTGTAATCCTAACTGTGTACAAAAACGATTACAAGTGTTTGCTGTTTTACTGCCTATAGTGCCTGCAGTGATATGTACAGTCGTGGCCAAAAGTTTTGATAATTACATAAATACTGGAAACTGGAAAAGTTGCTGCTTAAGTTTTTATAATAGCAATTTGCATATTCTCCAGAATGTTATGAAGAGTGATCAGATGAATTGCATAGTCCTTCTATGCCATGAAAATTAACTTAATCCCGAAAATTAACTTAATCCCTTTCCACTGCATTTCATTGCTGTCATTAAAGGACCTGCTGAGATCATTTCAGTAATCGTCTTGTTAACTCAAGTGAGAATGTTGACAAGCACAAGGCTGGAGATCATTATATCCAGGCTGATTGGGTTAGAATGGCAGACTTGACATGTTAAAAGGAGGGTGATGCTTGAAATCATTATTCTTCCACTGTTAACCATGGTGACCTGCAAAGAAACGCGTGCAGCCATCATTGCGTTGCATAAAAACGTCTTCACAGGCAAAGATATTGTGGCTACTAAGATTGCACCTAAATCAACAATTTATAGGATCATCAAGAACTCCAAGGAAAGAGGTTCAATTCTTGTTAAGAAAGCTTCAGGGCATCCAAGAAAGTCCAGCAAGCGCCAGGATCGTCTCCTAAAGAGGATTCAGCTGCGGGATCGGAGTGCCACCAGTGCAGAGCTTGCTCAGGAATGGCAGCAGGCAGGTGTGAGGGCATCTGCATGCACAGTGAGGCCAAGACTTTTGGAAAATGGCCTGGTGTCAAGAAGGGCAGCAAAGAAGCCACTTCTCTCCAAAAAAACATCAGGGACAGATTGATCTTCTGCAAAAGGTATGGCGAATGGACTGCTGAGGACTGGGGCAAAGTCATATTCTCCGAGGAAGCCTCTTTCCGATTGTTTGGGGCATCTGGAAAAAGGCTTGTCTGGAGAAGAAAAGGTGAGCGCTACCATCAGTCCTGTGCCATGCCAACAGTAAAGCATCCTGAGACCATTCATGTGTGGGGTTGCTTCTCATCCAAGGGAGTGGGCTCACTCACAATTTTGCCCAAAAACACAGCCATGAATAAAGAATGGTACCAAAACACCCTCCAACAGCAACGTCTTCCAACAATCCAACAACAGTTTGGTGAATAACAATGCATTTTCCAGCACGATTGAGCACCGCGCCATAAGGCAAAAGTGATAATTAAGTGGCTCGGGGACCAAAACGTTGAAATTTTGGGTCCATGGCCTGGAAACTCCCCAGATCTTAATCCCATTGAGAACTTGTGGTCAATCCTCAAGAGGCGGGTGGACAAACAAAAACCCACTAATTCTGACAAACTCCAAGAAGTGATTATGAAAGAATGGGTTGCTATCAGTCAGGATTTGGCCCAGAAGTTGATTGAGAGCATGCCCAGTCGAATTGCAGAGGTCCTGAAAAAGAAGGGCCAACACTGCAAATACTGACTGCATAAATGTCATGTAATTGTTGATAAAAGCCTTTGAAACGTATGAAGTGCTTGTAATTATATTTCAGTACATCACAGAAACAACTTTTAGAACAAAGATCTAAAAGCAGTTTAGCAGCAAACTTTGTGAAAACTAATATTTGTGTCATTCTCAAAACTTTTGGCCACGACTGTACTTATTGGTATGTATTTCGTGTCTTGCGAAAAAGTTCCCACAAAAAAATTTATAAAATTGGTCCTGAATGGATCTGTGTATATAAAAAAATCGGCTGAATAAAGACAGTAAGAGTCACTCTGAACGTTGTTGTAAATTGTAAACTGTTTGTTAAAAGTAAAATGTTTTTGGCTAAGACTAATTCACTGGACTTTATGTAAGATCTCCTTAACAAATGCTTCTTTTACAGCAGAAGGAAAGTGATTAAAAATATTTAAACATTTAAAAATTCTTTACCTCTTTTAAACAGGCTGAGGATAAAAATGGAGACATGACGGCTGTCTATGCTAACAATGGCATTGTGATCAGCAATAAAAGCGAGAAGAAAGAAACCGATGATCTTCACTATGGTGAAATTGACTTCTCCAAACTCCAGACAGGCAACAAGACAAGGGAACTCTCAAACAATGTCCCAGAGACAGAGTATGCTGAACTTCAAGTGACAGAGAAAAAGAGACAAATCAACCGTGTTTAGCAAATGGACAAACCTTTTGCTCAGGTCAAGAAACAATGCTTTTTGCTTTGTAAAATCTTGCTTTTGTGCAGGCGCCTGTGACCAGATTTTTACAAATAACATAATAACATCTCTGACGAACAGTGTGAGTGTCTAAATAATGAAAAAATACTCTATAGACTCCAGCAGCTACAGGGAATATTATTTGAATAATATTAAATTCTCTTATGGTTCTCTCAAATATATTAATCTATATGCTGGTTACTTGTATCATATCATATAAGATATAAATATTCATATAAATAAAAAATTACCCACGTGAGCTGCAACTGGTAACTGGACATTACAACAAAGAATTAATGGACTGTTTTAAAAGACAGGATCAGACTAGGTTAGGGAGGTAATAACCAGCTCTCCTGTGTCTCCGCTGGTTCCGTCCTGCTCTCCTGTATCTCCTAAGCTCCTTGTGACTTCTAAGCTCCCACCCAGCCTCCCTCTCATGCCTCCTCTTTTAAACCAGCCAGTTCCCCAGCCCTATCTCCGCTCCTAGCTCCCTTGTCTCCACCGTGGCCTGTCATCTCTCCGCCTTGGTCAGTCGTCAACCATCCACCGCCTCGGGACTCCACACCTCTGGTGTTGCCTGGTCCCTCTGGCTCTGTCAGGCACCTCCTTCCCTCCGGCTCCACCTTCATCCTCAGTCGCTCTGGCTCTGCCACGGTCTTCCGGATCCCAGCCTCTGCCTCGGTGGCCTAAGCCTTCAGCTTCGACCTTGGCCCTCCGGATCCTCAGTGTCGCCCAGGCTCTCCACCTGCTCGGCTCCACCTAGGTCACAGGGTGTTGCCTGCCATCTCTCCACCATGGCTTCTCCCTCCCTTTGGTCCCTCTGGACTTCTTTTAGGCATGAGGACACGTCTTCCAGGAGGGGGCAAACTGTTACAGTTATGGATTTTTGTTCCTTTGACCTTTCCTGGCTATGTCATTCTGTTCACCTGTGTCTGGTTAATCACCTTATTACTTCCCTTTGTTTGGTTCATGCTTATAGGCCCTCAGTTCTCCATTTGTCTTTGTCTATTCTCGTCAATGTAAAGTTGGTTTTAGTGTCTGTTCTCCTGAACTTATTAAAAGACTTTTCATTGATCTTCTTTGTCCTCCTGCAGTTTGTCACAACCTTGTGACAGTAATGTGCATGACAAAAAATTAGCAAAGTTACAAAGTCCATTCCAAAGGGAATTTTTCACTAAGCATGGTATCCAAACTCACTCAACCAGGAATGTACACATCCAGGGTTGCTAGGTTTTCACAACAAAACCCATCCAATTGGTCCCCCAGTAAAATTTGCATTCCAGGAGCTAAATATCACGTTATTGGGATTGCGCAGATTCCAAAAATTAAGTACTTGTAATTAGATTAAATTACATTTTCAAAGACTTGTAATCAGATTACAGTTACTTTTTATGAATTACATGACTGCATATTATTTACACAATAGCAATACATTATTTTAATGTATTGATTCTCTCTCATTCTTCTTTATTCTTTGAAATGTTATAAATTTACTGTTTTGCACTAAAAAAATTCTGTTTAAAAAGACTAACAGAAGGAAGGTATTTGATGATTTTTGTTCCAATAAGGTAAGCATACTATTAAAGGTGCCATAGCATGGAAAACTGAATTTACCTTGGCATAGTTAAATAATAACAGTTCAGTACATGGACATGAGTCTCAAACACCATCGTTTCCTCCTTCTTATATAAATCTAGTATTTGCAAAAGACCACCGAAAAATAGGTCAATTCCAACATATCACCGACTGTTACGAAACAGTCGGTGTTACAGCCGAGATCGTTAATAGTTATGCCTCCAACATTTGCATCGCCCAATCATCGGTAACGTCAGCACATCGTTTAAACAAGGCAAGCCACAGAAGGGACACGGTTAGCTTAATGCTAGCGCTAGCCTGTTACATTGCAATACATAGGATTTCACTTACCACATAAACAGAGAGATGCCTGCACTGATGATGGTGAATGATGGAGAAATAACTGCCTGATGATGGCGAATGATTTACAGATCCTGAGTATCACTGACGAGCAGCTCAACTTTTGTGGTAAGTACTTGTGTCTCTGCATTGTAACTTACGGAGCCCCTTACGTCACCTGTAGAAGAAAAATAATTAATCCGTGGGGACGGTTTTGCAATTCGTTCCCTCAGTTTATAAACCGTACTCACGAATTCTTAAACTGTTCCCTCGGTTTAACAATTCATGCCCACGGATTAACAAACCGTGCGCTCAGATTTTGTAAACCGTACCCTCGGATTTTGAATCCGTTCCCACAAATTCATAATCCGTGCGCACGCTTTCGCAATCCGTTCCCACAGTTTGTAAACTGCTCTCACGGATTTGTGATTATTATAAGCTTTTCACCCAGAGTTAGATGCATGCTGCACTATTAATGTTATTATTAAATAAGGCCTATTATTACATTGCATTTAGTTTGAGAGCAAAGGAATGGTAACATCACCTGTACATTATTTGTTTTGTATTGCTTTTTACCTTCTCCTCTCCAAAACTCGTTTTTTTTTTAAATTCAGGTAATTTTATATTTTGAAAAATATTATTATATAAAACAAAGCCGTTTGAACAGCGCTCTTCACTTGTTCTTTTATTTTGGTACCATGACGGCACTTACAAAACAGGCTTCTTTTTATCGTTTATTTTACATTAATAACCAATAGGTTAAAACACATGATGTTTTGGCAGCTAATCTATTGGTGATTAATATAAAATAAAGCTAAAAACTCTGTTTTGTCAGTGTTGCATAGTCTCATATAGCCTACTGAGAAATAAAGTTTAATAAATGCAAAACAATGCATCCAGCACTTAAACAGGTGTCCTGTTTGAATTTGGGGCGGGGCCACAAATCCGTGAGAGCAGTTTACAAACTGTGGGAACGGATTGCAAAAGCGTGCGCACGGATTATGAATTTGTGGGAACGGATTCAAAATCCGAGGGTACGGTTTACAAAATCTGAGCGCACGGATTGGAAATTCGTGGGCACGGTTTGTTAATCCGTGGGCACGAATTGTTAAACCGAGGGAACAGTTTAAGAATTCGTGAGTACGGTTTATAAACTGAGGGAACGAATTGCAAAACCGTCCCCACGGATAAATTATTTTTCTTCTACAGGTGACGTAAGGGGCTCCGTAGTAACTTTACACAGAGCACATGCATCACAGTAATCAGACTAAACTGTCCGCGATTCAAAACGGCAGATTCAACAAACCGCATATTAAAAGCGCTAGAGCTCCTAATTAAATATATATTTTTATCCATGTGCGAGCTATTGAGCTCTGTGAAACAGCCAATCAGAGCAGAGCTCATTAATATTCATGAAGCTTCCAAATAAGGCAAAAACAGAGCCTTTTATTCTAGGGGCAAATCCTAGGGTTGTAAATGGACCTGTAAAACCATTTCTGGAGATTTTTTGCCCTTTCCTATGCCATATACCTTCTATGTAGATATCAGAGAACAATTTTAAATATTCTCTCAATGCATTCTATGGCACCTTTAAATATTTTTGCCTTGTTAGCTGTTTTATAAATGTATCTTGTGATAACTTGAATGTGTAACTAATTTGTATGTGTCAAATCTGTGCTGCAGCTCTCTTCCTCGCCACAAAAATTCAATGACTGATTATGTGAAATACCTAAAAAAAAAAGTTAATTCAAAGTCAAATTCACTCTTGTATAATTATATTGTATTTCAGGACAGGGTGGACCCATGATTGTTGGCTGTGTGGGAGAAGTTGCTAACTGTGCTTCAGGTTTTTGCGGTTGTTTTTAGTATGAGGTAAATTTAGACTTTCCTCAGTTGCATCATAGCTTACATCTGGGGTTTTTACATCATACTAGCTGCAGATAAATAAGCACATGAGTCGCTTTGTGGTGAGCATGATAGATTTAGTCATAGTAGTAAGATCTAGAAGAGGTCAGTGCCAGAAGTGGGGGCAAATCACAAATGCTCAAGTCTGAAGTAAGTCTCAGGTCGCAGAGCAAACAAACCAAGCAAGTCAAAGTCAGTGGCTCACCTAGTTTCCAAACAACTTGACAGTTCGTCTGTGGATATTTTAAATAATTACTTACGATCACTGATCATAAAGCTTTATATACTAATTTGTCTCTTACTCAGGATTATAATTATAGAGCATCATTCTGCAAACTGAATAACTCTCATCTGAAATGGTTTGGTCTAGAAACTTAATTTCAGAGTACAGGATTGTTCATACTCTGTTCCAGCGTGTGGTATTCTCTTGCACTAATGCCGTCTTTTGTTGGACTTTATCTCAGACATTCTTTATGTGCAATATTTTAATTATTGAAATGTACATTTTCTGTAAGTCTTTCTTTAGAATTTTTCCTTGAACACTTAAAGCTCTTTTTATATGTGCAGCATATGTGTATGATTTCTGACTCTTCTAAGAAAGCTGTAAAAAAACTGTGAATCTGTTCAAAAAGAACATTTTTTTTCTTGCTCCCTGGCATATGATATATACTGTCATTCTGTCACAGGTTTTTTTTTAGAAAAAAGAAGAAGTTTCACATGTTCAAAGTCTAGTGTGACCACAGCAGCGTAACTCCTATATTCATTTCCGTAATTAGGCCTATAAAGAGGGACATAATTTAAAGCATTTTGATTTGAGAGTCAAATATCATTTAAAGTTCGATGACATTAACTAAATGATATTAATCATTTATAATCAATCGTTTTTCTTAATTTAGTGACAGGCTTAAGCCTGTAAAATGCATTCTGTTTCGTGCATTATTACCTATTAGTCAACTAATCAACAGGTTAGCTTACATATCTTTCCTTTTTGAAGTGGTGATATTCTGGCTTTGTGAATTGTGCAGCAAACCACCTTTTATATGGTCAATTTATAAGTGTTTCTGGGGAGATTTTCTGGAACATTTACGTGCTGGAAATTGGAAAAGTTTTATCTAACTTACAATTTGTACTTCATAACATCATATTGTTTTATAGCGATATATTTGTACTGTGTGTGCCTAAACTTTTCTCAAAGACATTTATTTTCTTTAACTTGCAATGAAAAACAGATGCGGAAACACTAGAAGTAAGCGTTTACCTCATGTATAATAAAGCAATAAGCTTGGGGCTTATTGCTTTATTTTATAACATTTATAACAACATTTGTGTGCTGTGCGATCCTAAACTTTTCTCAGAGATTGTTTCTTTGACTATGTGAAGGAGATGGAAGAGGTAAAGAGGGAAAACACTGAAAGTAAGTGTTTTACCTAATTTTTACTCAAACTCAATAGAGGGTTTGCACTTATGTCATGATTTGGTCAGTTACCAAACTGTCAAACATCACTGCAACACTCCTCCAATCCGGTCTTTATGGCATTGTGGCCAAACTTAATTCTCTCCTCAGTGAAGACACATGAAAACCCACTTAAAGAATTCTCAGATTGTGAGAAACAAGATTCTTTGGTCTGATGAACCTCAAGTATGGAAAAAGGCCTGAGGGACTGAGGAATTTGTCAGAGTAGAAGCTCAACAAAGCAAAATATAGAGAAAGCCTTAATGAAAACCTAGTCCAGAGCATTCAGAACCTCAGACTGGGAAAAAGATTCGCTTTCCAACAGGACAATGACCCAAAGCACACAGTAAGGGTGGCTTATAGACAACTCTGTAAATGTCCTTGAGTGGCCCAGCCACAGCCTGGGCTTAAACGCAATCAAACATTTCTGGAGAAACCTGAAAATGTCTGCCAGACCCCATTCAAGCTGACAGAGCTTGAGAGGTGAAGAGGTGAGGAGTAGAATGGCAGATAATTGCCAAATGCAGATGTGCAAAGCTTGTCGCATCATACCAAAAAGATGAGGCTGTAAAGGTGCTTCAACTAAGTACCGTGTTAAGGGTATGAATACTTATGCAATTTACTTATTTCAGTTTTTTTTAAATTGTAATAAGTTTGCAAAGTTGCCACAGTTCTGTTTTATGCTTCATCATAAAGGTGTATGGAGTGTAGATTAATGTGGAGGGAAAAAAAGGGTATGAATACTTTCGTAAGGCACTGTATCTGCAATTAATTAAATGTATTTACCTTAAACAAATTGTTCATTTTGTTTTAATATATGGATGTGAAATGCTCCCCTTTTAAATTTTGTGAGATATGAGTGTTTTTTACAGACTATGTTTACATTCATTTCACATTATAAAAAATGAGTGTCATTGTTGTTGTTTTTAATGACATTTAAAAGTGAATAACTTGCACACAATATTTTTGCACTATTTTTATTTATTTACTGCACTATTTACTATTTTATTATTTATTATCTATTTATTTTTTCTATTACTTTATATTTCTTTACAAACTAGTCATTTATTTATCAATTTATTTTTGCACCATAGATAAATAAGGTTATGTTTTTAGCAGGAAAGTAGATTAAAGGGGTATTACTGTATTACTGTGAGCTCTGTGCATAGCTAGGGCAAAAAGACAGATAGTCATCCAGGTTCCCGGCTTGCTCAAAGTTGTTGTGAAAAAACTTTTCACAGTATTTGCAAGCCTCTTCCCCCGTGACTCAGTGGTGGGTTCAGTCGGGTCTGTTTCTTTAGCATAAATGGCACTGAAACCTCTTCTATCATCCCTAGCTAGCATCTTAACAGTCGTATCTTCGCCCCACACGATGTTCATTGATTTCCCCATGAGCTCTGAAAACTTAAGAGCCTTTAGGGCCTTTTCTGCATCATGGCAGCGTTCAAAAGTAACAAAACCATACCCGCGAGACAGGTTGGTTCTTATATCTCTGCACACTTTCAAAGTACAGATAGAGCCAAACGGGAAAAATATTGCATGCAATTCCTGTTCAGTCACATTTGGGTGGAGGTCATTTACAATCAGTGACACTGGTGGATTAGAACTGCTCTCCTTTTCTTTAGGTTCACTTGTCATTATACCTTGCTAGGATATTAATAGTCATGCGTTGAGCCCATGTGATGCTAATTGGATTGCCCTTGAGCTCCAAAAAATTCAGAGCCTCTAGTCTAGGGCATTTTCCGCATGCCGGTGGTGTTCAAAAGTCCCAAAACCATACCCACGAGACCGGTTGGTTATTGTGTTTCTGCACACTCGGACAGAATAGATTGGTCCGACTGGACTAAATACTGCATGCAACAATTGTTTGGTCGCATCTGGGTGCAAATCACTAATAAGTGATGACCCATGGTCATTTGGCTCACCTGAACAACACTTGCAGGAGGTTGCCATTTCTGGTTGTCCTTTTAAGACAATACTACAAAAAACAAACTATTTGTACAAAGCACAGTTGCTGTGTAGAGCTCACAAATCACTACTGTATCAAAAAGGGATCAAACCTATACTAGTCATATCAAGCTTACGATATGAACTGACTGACAGCTTTCCTTCTCTCAGGTCCCGAACGTTCTCCTTGAAGATGTATGGGATTATTTTTGTGCCTATAAAACTGAACGTAACTTTATAAAACTGAACGTAACTTTCCAAGAAACGATCAAAAATATGCCACTGCAAAAGAAGAAAAACACAATGAAAATGAAAAAATGAACTCAGTCGCACGAATTTAACATGCTCTTCAAATATGATTCATTCTTTGTTAATGATTTTCAAAGAATCGTTTTCGTGAATCATGGATTCTGAATACGTTGCCACAGCTTTCGCTTACGCTTCGCAAATTTTCGTTTGCTGTTTTGGCACAAACTTCTCGTGGGGGCGGGCTTAACAGCGATCTACTCTGATTGGCTAATGAGCTTTTGATGGACAGTTGCTCTCTGACCTGGAAGCACAGGATATGTCTCTGTTAGATTTGTTGAATTTGTAATACATTGTCAGCACAGCTGTAATTTCCCCAGTTTCATACAATAAAAATCACAGATGAACATGTTTATTTAAAATCAAGTAACATAAGTAATAAAAACAATATCTTAAATATATAGCCTTGTGTTTTATTTTATTTAAAGGAATGTATTTGCATTTTACTTAAAGGGATAGTTAACGAAAATCAAGAACTTCAAAACCAAGTAATCACTATAGGCTAATCATTTTAATTTCATTTCAGTCCTATTGTTATTTTCTTTCTTCTGTGAAACAATAAAGTTATTGTTTTTGTTTTTAAAATCTCATCACCTGAAGGCACTGTTCGTACTATCCTTGCACATGGAATAAAGCTAAGAATGAAATCATAAGTTTTGGATTGTCAGAATACTAGATCAATAGAAAAAAACCTTAAGAATAAAAATCAAAGTACACTTTCATATTATTATCCAATTATTTTGATGACTAAAAAATACAAAATAGACACAATGTTTTTTAAATAATTAATACATTTTCCAGCATGAATAAAAATCACAAGAACAATACGTAATGTTTCAGATAAATGTTTAATCATTTAATAACAAATTGTAAAATGCAATACAAATCAGGAATCTGTAAATTTGATAATTCTCTTTAACTTTTATTTAATTGACAAAAGTACAAAGAAAAGATTTTCAAAGTTTCACTGACCAACTTAAATATATTTTGTAAATATAAACAAATTTTGATTTTGATGGCTACACCACACTAAAAAAAAGTTGTGACAGAGGCAAAATAAAAAAGGGTTATAGAATATCCAAATAAGCTGTTTTGGAACAGTTTGTGAGCAGGGTAAATTAGTAATAGGTAAGGTTATCAGGTTTGGCTCATCAGACAGCTATATATCAAGTGATGCTTCTGGTTCACTGGGCCAGAGCTCATCTCAGATAGTCAAAGAGACAGTGGAAATGTGTGCTGTGGCCAGATGAGTTCACTGGGAAAAATGGATGTCGAGCTGTCAGTCCCACTGATCGAAGGGAACTCGAAAATATTAGGCCTAGAAGATTCCTTATCCTGTGGCTCCATCTAGTGGACAACATCAATATCACCGCCTTCATCTTTCAGTTAAAATGGCTGATTAGCGTCCCAAACATGATCAATTCGTGAAACTAAAGCTACAGGACTGTCATGAATGGAATTTGGTCTTGAGGACGAATAGTGCCCAGTAGGTCTGGGTCTGTTCATGGCAAAAAAAGTGTCAGACTGTGTCTAAAGATAATAATCTTAGAATCCAATAACCAGTCATTGCCATTCGTTTTCACAAAGATTTTTTAAATATTTAATATTTGTCACTGATACCAAGTGCAGCTATAGCGGAGAAGTGTTCCCTGTCATATATCATTCAGCATTAATTTTGTAATTTTATCAAACGTTTTTCTTGATAGGAAAAATCTCTATTGTTGTGATTTATTTCTTGGCTTTTTCAATTCATAAGTTTACGCTGCAAATTTAAATAGTTTCTTTTTTATGCAGTCAATAGCCTAAATTATGTCAGTGATTCTCTCATTTTTAAAGATGATCAAGTATTATTTTATTTCGATCGGCAGTCTAACACAAGTTAAAAAAAAAACTTATTGCCCCATCTATTGAATACAGGCTAATTCCTTAATTTTTAACTTCTTAAAAGTAGGTTGCTTGTATCCTTATATTTTGGATTTGGATACACAGCAGACGAATTTCAAGAATTTAGTTTTTTTATTATTATTATTTTTTTTTTTTTTTGCTCTTTAATGGATTGATGCATGAACAAATAATTTTATTTCATCATATTCGTGATTTATGAATTTATGTAAGCTTCGTTTTGAAGTAGGCTATTCGTTATGAAGAAAATTTCGTTAGGCTAGCATAAAGTTCATTTAATAGTCTTCATAATACATTTTATTTGTTTTTTATTATACTGCAGATCAAAATAAAATAATTTTAGATGCTCTTTAAAAATGAGAATCACTGACATAATTTAGGCTATTTTTTGACTGGGGAGAAACGATTTAAATTATCATTACTATTTGTTTTGCTCTTTAATGGATTCTATTATTGACTTGAAATCGTGTTACATGTGAATGGTCTAAATGAGATATATTATTGCTCAAATAAATGTTTTTAAAAACGTGCTAGAAATGTTATAATTAAGAGAATTTAACATAGAACTACGCATTTTAAAAGACATGATAAAATGTGTCTACTCATAATTACAAAAAGAAAAAGAAGCATCGGACTTAATGCAAAACATAATATAACAGAACAGAACATGAAATATCATTATCACATCATCATCATACATGAAATAGACTTTATTACACGGACTGACAGCAACGGAAAGGTAGACTGCGCCTTGGTCTTCTTCTGAAAAGGCATTAAAAATTCGCCATACTTTAATACTTAATATAAACAAAGCACGACGTATTGCACACCGCAACAACTTTCCAATATGCGCGCCATTGACGTCACCAACTGTGCTTCCAGGTCAGAGAGCAACTGTCCATCAAAAGCTCATTAGCCAATCAGAATAGATCGCTGTTAAGCCCGCCCCCACGAGAGGTTTGTGCCAAAACAGCAAACGAAAATTTGCGAAGCGTAAGCGAAAGCTGTGGCAACGCATTCAGAATCCATGATTCACGAAAACGATTCTTTGAAAATCATTAACAAAGAATGAATCATATTTGAAGAGCATGTTAAATTCGTGCGACTGAGTTCATTTTTTCATTTTCATTGTGTTTTTCTTCTTTTGCAGTGGCATATTTTTGATCGTTTCTTGGAAAGTTACGTTCAGTTTTATAAAGTTACGTTCAGTTTTATAGGCACAAAAATAATCCCATAAAGATGCAGCGCCGTCACGTGACATTATAATGTTGCATTCCACTACAGCAAAATCCAATTGGGGTATAACTTTTTTATTACATTTTTTAATTATTATTAATTTATTTTTAATCATCCTCGCAGTATCGGATAAGATACATCTAATAAGACTGATAATTCCGCTCATTGATGCGTATTGACTAATAGCCGTGTTTTATTTATGATAAAGCACGGCTATGCCCAAACAGATCTGTGTATCCCTGCGCAACACCATTAGCAACCATCTGTAGCAACATAAACATGTTTTTTTTAATTGGAATATTTTTATTCTTGTTAAATATATATGTATTTCAGCTAAATTACCTGTTTATTAATAATTTATTAGGTATGAGTGACCCCTGCTGGCAAAAAAAAAGGTCTTCTCAAACGGAGAGAAACGTTGAAATGTGTCTGGAAGCTCACCGTTGCCTAAGTACGTTACCTGAATTTTATTATTTTAATATTTTTGTGATTCAGTTATGTCAAAGACTATAGGTTATGTATTTTCAAAGATTTTTGCTGGTTGTAATGTTTCTTTAGGTGGACTCGCACAAACCGATATTTAAAAGAACCGAAACGACCGTTCAAGGTAATATTAAGCAAAGTACATTAAAGACACAATATTAGGTGTTTCGTTCCTGAATGAATAAATAATCGTTTTTAAACTTATCGAGTTATGATTCATAAAGTCGTTTGTTAAATTCAAAGCTGTGTATACTATACTGCTCGTACTATTTTGGAATATCTTTTAAGGGCAGAAATAGTATGCTAGCTCCACAATCATAAAGTCATTGCTTCATTAAAGAATTTATAGAAAGACTTTAACTGAGAATTGATTGTTTACTGTTGTCCAGTTTTACTGTATTATGGATTAATGTTGAGATTCAAAGCTCCAGTGTATACAGCTGAAGTCAAAAGTTTACATACACCTTGCAGAATCTGCAAAATGTTATTAATTTTATCAACATAAGAGAAAATACAAAATGCATGTTATATTTTATGTAGTACTGACCTGAATAAGATATTTCACATAAAAGACATTTACATATAGTCCACAGGAGAAAATAATAGTGTTAAGAATCAAGTATATGTAAACCTTTGAACGGGGTCATTTAAATTGAACTGTTCTTACCTGAATGATCCACAGTTGTGTTTTTTGTTGTTGTTTAGTTGTTTATGAGTCCCTTGTTTATCCTGAACAGTTAAACTGTCTGCTGTATTTCAGAAAAATGCTTCAGGTTTCACAAATTCTGTGGTTTTTAAGCATTTTTGTGTATTTGAACTCTTTCCAACAATGACTGTATTATTTTGAGACCCATCTTTTCACTCTGAGGACAACTGAGGGACTCATATGCAACTATTAGAGAAGGTTCAAACACTCACTGATGCTCCAAAAGGAATAATTATGCATTAAGAGGGGTGCCAGGGGTGTAAACTTTTGAACAGAATGAAGATGTGTACATTTTTCTTATTTTGCCTAAATATAATTTTTTTTCAAAGTACTGCCGTTCAGAAGCTACAGAAGATATTTACATGTTTCCCAGAAGACAAAATAAATTAAATTTACCCTGATCTTCAAATTAAAAAAAGGTTTCACCCCACTGCTCTTAATGCATTGTGTTTCCTTCTGGAGCATCAGTGAGCTTTTTGATAGTTGCACATGAGTTGCCATTGTTGGAAAGGGTTCAAATACACAAAAATGATGAAAAACCAAAGAGTTTGTGGGACCTGAAGGAACAGCGGGCAGTTGAACAACTATCGGACTCATGAACAACTATCACTAAACAAAAAAACAGCTGTGGATTATTCAGGTAACAACACAGTATTAAGAATCAAGTGTATGTAAACTTTGGAACAGGGTCATTTTTATAAATTCAACTATTATTTTTTCTTTTGGACTATATGTAAATGTCTTTTATGTGAAATATCTTATTAAGGTGAGTACTAAATAAAAAATAACACGCATTTTGTAGGATCCCTCTTATTTTGGTAAAACATTTTGCAGATTCTGCAAGGTGTATGTAAATGTTTGACTTTAACTGTATTAGTATTTAAAATCTGATTGACACGGTAAATATTAACCCTATAAAACCTAATTAGTCCTAGCTGATACAATTTCTAAAGCCTCTTAATTAATAAACAAATTCATTTAAATTGACATTAATTCTTGTATGTCAATGTCCTGTTCCAAACACAATGTATACTCTAAATATGAGATGCATATTGTGTTTTGAAGTACAACACTTGCGGTATCAATATAATCTTTGTTTAAATATGTTAATGAATCACAGTTTATTGCACTGATGTCATGTAAGAAAACCAAGTGACAAGTAACAAAGTTTGGTTTAGCGTTTTTATTCAGTCAGCTCATGTAAAAACATGCACACATTCAGTGACTGAGACTTGTCAGTAATCTTTGGTCCGGCTCTTTCAACCTGAATAGTGTTAATCATAATCCACTGATAAAAGACAAAATCTTTGGAAAATAGAAATTCAGCTTTCATTAGGTAACCAGTAAGAGTAAAAATGGTGGTTTAAATTCATGATGTGGTCTTGTTTGAACAGAAAAAAATAATCTTAAAGGCATTTTGGGACATAGCTTGTAAACATTTAATAGAGTTTTTAGCTTCTGCTGTACTATAAAATAAGGCACCTAGGTTTTGATACCACTGGTGGCATCTAGTGAACTTTTTGGTTTTGTGTTTCTCAGGTGCAGCATCCACTGCAGTGCAACAGTCATATTAAAACAGTTACCTCCACCTCAACCTTCACATCTAGTCAACATCAATGTAATGTAGCGTCTGTTCAATCTCTCACTCTCTCCTCCAGCGCCTTCAGCTCTCCTTCCACTTGTGCAGGTAGATCAGCTCCAACCTGCTGGGTGAAGTAGGTCCGAAGCTCCTGTGTTTCCTTCTGCCAGAAGGGTTTGGGAATGTCAAAGAGGGCACCCATATCGATATTCCCACCCAGGCCTTCTGTGTTTATGGCACCGTTTTGTGGAATCCATCCCACGATGCTTTTGGTGGCAGCCTCATCTTCACCGGTACGGCCGCATCGCTTGAAGATCCACTCGAGGACGCGGGCGTTCTCTCCAAACCCTGGCCACAGGAAAGAGCCGGTCTTCTTATCTTTCCGGAACCAGTTGACATGGAAGATCTTGGGGAGTTGGGTCGGGCCCTTTCGCGTCTCCATACTCAACCAATGGGCCAGGTAGTCGCCAAAGTTGTAGCCAAAGAAAGGGCGCATGGCGAAGGGGTCATGCATGATTACTTTACCTGAAGAAAATGAACCATATAATATTAGAAATTTTTTTTTAAGTCAGTATAAGTGTTTTGTTTAGCCTGTGACTAAGTGCTTAAACTGTGTACACTTTTGTGTACCATTTATTATATGGAGAAATGAAATTTTGTACCTTTGTGTTCAGCAGCAGCTGTGGATTCGGATCTCATGGCTGCACCCACGAACACACCATGGCGCCAGTTAAATGACTCATACACCAAAGGCACACCTGGGAAAAGACAGGTACATTTTGAGATATAATGTATAACACATATGAGCCATTTTACAGAACTGGTGCAAACTGCTGTCCCACAACCAAAAAAAAAAAAACACATTTAAAAAGCATAAGTACTCAAATCTTAAATATTTACTAAGATCCGTTTATTATCTGTTGAAACCCACAAAAATATTTAAAAATATTAGAAATAATTAGTATTTTGGAAATTCTCCTCATCCTTTATTCATTTTTTATATGTGTTCGACTGTTCAGAACTGTGCTAGAGAACCACGTGCTAATCAGGATCTTTGAGCTAGGTTCAAAAGCATTTAAAATTGTCACTACTGAAACAGTCATGACCGAAACATGTCATCATTGTTTTGGTAGTGACAAAAGGGAACACATAATCCCTTATCTGGGGGGGGGGGGGGGGGACTAAATTTTAATATAATTATGCAATTTTTTATTATTTTAGTATGTTTTAGTGGAGTAACATTCTGTAATGTGATGTGGTTGCTACAAAAACATTACTATCACTACAGTAAATGTGCAGTCATAACCAAAACATGGATATTTTGTCAAAAAATAATGTATACTAAATGATCAACTAAGACGTTATGATAGTGTTTAGTTTAATATTTAGACGAATGAATCGTAAAGTTTAAAATCAGTATGATCAACTTTTTGCCTTTTACAAAGAAACATTGGAACAAATCTCATAAATCACAATCAATATTGTTAAAATTGTATTTAAAAATAACTTTTTTGTGTTTAAATATATTTAAAACACTGTGTTTTTGTCATTTTTTACCTAATGTTTATTTTATTTCACGGAATAAAATGTTATTTCATGGTTTTAGTAAATTGTAAACAATTGGTAGTTGTAAACAAGCCAAAAAGTCCCCATGAAATCAAAATGTAACACTTTTTTGGCTTTTAGTTTGAATATGTTAGCCTTAAGGGTATCTATAAGCTAGTGTGCTCCAAAGCAATGACAAAATTTGCATTTAGAAGAAATAAGATCGAAATTTGCAGTCTCTAAATTCTGTCAATATGGATCATCGTCTCTAATGACACCACCAAAGCTGCACCTGAAATCCAGAATTTGTATTTTTTGTATGGTGAACAGCACATAGTGCACTGTAAAGGGGATGGGGAACAATTCAGACAGTGTATATATACTTTCCACTGGGGTGAGTGAAGTGGTTTCGAGCGAACCACCGCAGAGCACAACAGTCTGCTCCAGTCCAGATACATGATAGCATAGAGCGGATGATATGTGCAAGTCAAAGCAAACCACAAAACGTATCATATTTGAACGTATTTGAATTTTACACAAAATGCTATATTTTATAGCAATATGGATGAGATTGTGGCTGTCATACCTGTCAAATGTGGCTTTACCAAGCTCAATGGCTCTGGCCCAAGCTCTGATATAAACAAAACGCTACTGGCTATTTAAAAAAAAAAAAAAAGGGGGTGGGACTGCTTGATATGTCTTCCTGTTTCAGTTAAAGTTGTGTCAACACATAAAACAATGCTGTATGTTTCAAAGCACTTCAGTGACAACATCTACCTTCTGGTCTTCTGCCACCAAATACAATTGCATCAATGGGTACGCCCTCATCACTTTCCCAGAGTGGGTCTATGATGGGACACTGGCCAGCTGGGGCACAAAACCTGGAGTTCGGGTGAGCACACAGTGAAGAATCACCTGAAAAAAAAAACAAAAAAGAGATAAACCAACACCTTTATAACACCATGCCACAGATGCTGTCCATATACTACCAGTATTACTACTACTAATAATAAATGTTAATGTAAATGTTTTATATTATATTACATTTTTATATTTATTTAAAACTGTGTTTACCAAACAATGCTCTTACCATACTTCCAGGATTTTCCATGCCAATCTGTGAGTTTGATTCCAGGTGCAGGCGGTTCCAGACCCTCCCACCAAACTCCCCCATCGCTGGTCTCTCCCACGTTAGTGAACACTGTGTTCCTGGAGATGGTTGTCATGGCATGAGGGTTTGTCTTTTGGGATGTCCCGGGGGCAACTCCAAAGAAACCATTCTCTGGATTAATAGCTCTGAGTTTACCTGGTCAAAAAACACATAATCTCTGTTAAAAACACCCATTTCCAATCACATACATCAGTATCATAATCAATGTAAACTATACAGCAAAGCGGTTTCTCAGCAACTGGGTGTTTTGATGACTGAGAGCTATGTACATACTTCTTTTTTAATTAGTTCACTTTGCTGGCCAATAAAAATGCTAAAATAAAAGATATGGTGTCATTTCCTGGCTGCCAATAAACCCACACTTGTCATGCTGTGTCAACAGATGCATATGCTGTCTAGGACAAGTCATATTTCTCACCTTGACTGTCAAATTTCATCCAGGCGATGTCATCACCCACACACTCAACCTTCCAGCCTGGCAGTGATGGTTTCATCATGGCCAGGTTAGTTTTCCCACAAGCGCTCGGGAACGCTGCTGCAATGTACCGTTTTACACCCTGAGGATTTGTGATTCCCAGAATCTGGTGGAGAAAAAAAACAGGGCTATTAACATTATGATTTACAGATGATGACTGCAGCTAAACAAGTAGTATATAAGTATGATGCAGTGTTACTTAATCGATATGGCTAATACATAATATATAAGGTTGCTCATTAAACTGAAATGTCTTATAGGGGACAAGCTAGCAAAATCTGGAATTCTGCCCCATACCAGCATGTGTTCAGCCAACCAGCCTTCGTCTTTGGCAATGCGTGAGGCAATGCGAAGTGCAAAGCACTTCTTTCCCAGAAGCGAGTTTCCACCATAACCGCTGCCGAAGGACAGGATCTGTCTGGTGTCGGGAAGATGTGAGATCAACACCTTCTCTGGGTTACAAGGCCAGCTGTTTACCAGAGGAGCTGTGCGGGAACAACAGAGAAAGGTAAGATATTGACAAGAAAATAAAAATACAAACACTACAATTTAAAAGTCTGGGGGCAGTATTTTATTAATGAATAAATACTTTTACTCAGTGAGGAGGACACTCTAAATTAATCAGAAGTGACAATAAAAACTGTATAATCTTAGAAAGACTTTTATTTCAAATAAATGCTGTTTTTTTATGTTTGAATTAAGCAGCACAACTGTTTTCAACATTGCTAATAATAAGAAATGTTTCTTGAGCACCAAATCAGACTATCAAAATGATTTCTGAAGGATCATGTGACACTGAAGACTGGAGAAATTCAGCTTTGTCATCACAGGAATAAATTACACCTCAAAATATATGAAATTAGAATTAAAAAAAAAAAATTGTAGTATTGTTTTACAATAGATCTATTTTTGCAACCTCGTTGAGCATAAGACTTTTTTTTTTTTTTTTTTTCAAAAAACAAAACTTTCTGACCCCAAACTTCTGAACAGTAGTAATTTGAAGGAACTGGTGAAATTCAGAGTTTCATTTAATTGTTTAAGTTACATTTACTTTTAATCTGACTTAAAAATATAGCATTAATGTACCTTTGAGTGGCAACGGTCTGCCCAAAGAGTGCTGGCAGCGCACAAACTCCGCCCCTTCGGCTAGTTTCTCCAGCACAGGTGTCCCCATGCGTGTCATGATGCCCATGCTAGCCACCACATATGGAGAATCTGTCACCTGAACACCAAACTTAGCGAGGGAAGAGTTCACAGGGCCCATGCTGAAGGGGATCACGTACATAGTGCGTCCTATAGAGGGATAGAAAGACACAAATATTCAAGAGATGTTTTGGGCATTCCAGAAATTTCTTCTCAGCGTTTCAGACAATTCTACATGAGTGTGTGGACTGGTTAACAATTTGGGTTATAAAGAAATATTTTAGGATTCTGTGAGAAGTTATTCTTTTTAATGCAAACAAGCCTTCTTTCTATGCAAGTCAGGATTGTTATACAGTGGTGGCCAAAATTATTAGAACACTAGTATTTTCACCAGTTAAAAAAATGGTTTTAAGTTAGTTATTTCTGTCTTTTGCTGTAGTGTGTCAGCAGGAAATATCAGTTTACATTTCCAAACATTCATTTTGTCATTAATTGTAATAATCCATTGAGATTTTTGTTTGCACAATAAGTTTGACAACAGCCAGAGATCTGATCTCATCATCATGAAGAAACAGAACAAACTGAGACAGACTAAATCCAGAAGAACAGTGGCAGCATCTCCAAGGAGCTTCAAGAAACCTACCTGCAAAGCTACAGTACAGTTACAAGTTTTAGGCACTTGTGTAAAAAATGCTGTAAAATGAGGATGCTGTCAAAAATAAGGTTATAAAAAGATTTTCTTTATCGATGAACCTCTGTTTTTTTGAGTTTACAGCAGCTTTTGCAGGTAGGTTTCTTGAAGTATCTTGGGAGACATTGCCACAGTTCTTCTGGATTTAGTCTGTCTCAGTTTGTTCTGTTTCTTCATGTCATTTCAGACAAACTGGATGATGATGAGATCAGATCTCTGTGTGGAGCACTGGCTGTTGTTAGACTCGTTGTGCAAACAAAAATCTCACTGGATTATTACAATTAATGGAAAAATGAACATTGGGAAATGTAAATTAATATTTGCTACTGCACCACTGCAAAAGATAGAAAGAACTGACTTAAAACCATTTTTTGGATGGGGAAAATACTAGTGTTCTGATCACTTTGGCCACCACAGTTTATAATTATAAAGATTATTTTTGTTTGCTTAATGCAATTAACATTGCGCTATTGCTGTCCATGAAAGGCAGGTGCCACAGCAAACTGAAATGATTTAAGAGAGCTCTGGTTTGTGTACATTTATTATTGATCATGGCAGCAGTAATTCATCAAATGATGATCAAATAATGGAGAAGAGCATTACAACCAGGCATATATCCAGACATACATTGTAGACGAGTGCTCATACAGCATTTTAAAGTGCTGATTCAGATACCTGGATTTCAGTGGTGTCATTATTATTAAATGTATTCATTGATAACAGTTTTTTTTCATATTTAATAAATTTAGATATATGTATAATATAATTTAATATTTATATTTTAATATTCAAGTTTAATCATGTATTTATATTATTATAGATAATATTTAATAACATTACAAATATTTAAATTTATTATTTAATATCATTATTTTACCATTCAAAAAAGGCCATTTTGATTTTTATTTAAGACATATTTTCTTCAACTTTTATATTACATTGGTGGTTTAAGGTGCTAGTTGACAGGTTTCGGTTATTGTTCGGTGATTTGAGCAATACACACCTGCCATGGAGCCAGGAAAACGGTCCTCTCTGGCTTTCTGAAAGTCTTGTTCACTCATCCAGCTGCCCAGCTGTGACTTGGCACCTCCGGTGGGAATGGGAACAGTGTCTCTTTGGTCCTTAGTAACAATCACAGTCTTACTCTCCACACGAGCCACATCTTTAGGGTCAGTACGTGCCAGCCAGCTACACACAGAAATTAGTAGAAATTTAAATAAGGATTAAGACAATGTAAAATTATTCATATTATTATCATTATTTGTTCAAACACTAATAGTAAGACTACAGAAAAATCAGCACTTGCCAGTTTTCATATTTGGAGAGTTTCTTCACCATGCCCTCTTTCTCCAGGTTGGCCAAGATGTCCGCTGTCTCCTCTGGCGTGCCTGTGACCACGTGCACTTTAGCAGGTTTACATTCAGCCGCTGCGCCTGACACAAACTCAGCCACCGCCGGGGGCAGAGAGGGGATGGAGGTGAGTGACCGCACACCCACTGAAGCTGTATTGATGGCATTTCGCCTGCATGGACACACACAAATATTAGTACAACAACATAAAGATGTGGTCTGTAAATGGCATGCATCAGCATTTGAGCATTCTGGGTTAGTTATGCCTGTAAAAATGTAACAAAAATTCACAGACCATACAAACTAAAATGTATATTATTAATATTTAGTGTGTTGACATACAGTCTGACAACACTGTGACTTTTCACCATTTGTATCATTCATTCTGTGTATTAGTGTTGGAAATTATTCATCAATACACTAGATAACACACATATGTCTGCAAGATGTCCGTTAAACATTTCTTGATCTTGAAAGCATCTGCTATGTACAAACGTTTGACAGATATCCGTTTTAAATACATTCTAAATCATAAACATCTTGAAGACATCTAATATACGTCTAATTGACATCCGATAGGAAATGTTCAAAAGATGTATTGCAACTGAGCAAACACGCTAAAAAAATACATCTTGCAGATGTAAACGCAGACGTCAAACGTGTGATGTACGTGTTTTATCAGGGAAACCACTGTCTTTATGAGTCATTTGAATCATTCAAGGTTGGTTCAAAACACTGATTAATTCAGGAAAAAAAAACGACTGACTTATTCATCCTAACTATTTGTTCAAACATACATTCACAGAGGAACAAAACACAGCTATTGTGTGTTCCTCTGAGACACGCAATGGTTATTCTCAACAACTTTGTTTGGACTTATTTACATTGGAGAAGCAAAAAGACGTCTGAAATGTAAGTTACTCAATATTAACTGCTTGTTTGTTGAATTAGGCTCTTATTACAAACAATAATTGTATAACATTTATTGAAAAGACTGTGTGTGTCCTCACAAAACGTCCTAATCTGAATTGGAATCCACCTTGTATTGCAAAAAGTAAGCGAGATGTTTCGGGTAAGCAAGATGAATGTTCTAGTCTTCTAAGCTGCTGTAGGAAAATAACTTACAGAAGCCTGTTTCTGCCGCTGAATAAAAAACTGAAAAAAGGTAATTGCAACATTTTATCTCACTATTCTGACTTTTTTTTCTCAGAATTGCATGATAAAAACTCAGAATTGTGAGATTCTCACAATTGTGACTTTTTTTTACTCATAACTGCTTTTATTAAGTTAGAATTGTAAGATATAAACTAGCAATTTTGACAAGATGTCTTTTTTTCCTCAAAACTGGACTTTATATCTGACAATTCTGAGCGAAAATCAGAATACCGTGAAAAAAAGTCAGAATTGCAAGCTATAAACTCTAAATTAAAAAAAAAGAAGTCAGAATTGCGAGATATTAACTAGCATTTGCGAGGAAAAAAGTCAGAATTTTATCTCGCAATTCTTGAAATCCTAAATATATATTTTGCAATTATCTTGCAATTCTGACTTTAGTTATTGCAATTTTGAGTTTATATCACGCAATTTTGAAAAAAAAAGTCAGAATTGTCAGTTTATATCTCACAATTCTGACTTCATATCACGGAATTCTGAGAAAAAAGTCAGAATTGTGAGCTAAAAAGTCCAGCAAAAGTATTTGCACTACAAGCCAGTATGTTTATGATTACTATAATTAAAATAATATGATAAATAACAGTTTGCAATGTCAAGGAAAATAAAGGACTGTTTTTGTGCAGCTAAAATAACTGAAAGCTGATGACACTGAAAGTTTTGCACGTTCTAACAAAAACATGAGCGCTCTTATGGTTAAAAATCAAGTGGATAATCTAAAGCCAACTCAGTTTAAAGTCTAAGCTAAAGACTGTAGATAACGTATAAAGTAGATGGATCTCTATAATCCATTACATGTTATAGTACATTGATGAATGAACATCCATTTAAGCTGACAGTATGTCGTTATGAATATTGCATCATAACTGCGTAATGTACTTTAACACAGGTCTTTGACCGGAACTGAAAGATAAGTGATTAAGAAGAAGCTACAAGAGTAATTAGTGTTGTCCTTTGGAATGAAGTGGACAACACATGCTCTACTGCACTGAAGGAAATGGCAAGTAACACATTAAATAAAAACTGAACTTTTTAAATAGAAAAACTACAGTATTTCCTTTTACAACATGCACCAGTACTCTGTTTTATGTACAAGTTCAAAAAAGTTTGCAAAGTTTCAGATTTTAATTAGTGCTTTTTTTCTGCAAAATATTTGTATCAGTGTCTGAAAATAAAAAAGTAATTTATTGTGCTTTTAATTTACAATATTAAGCCAAGGTCATGACTCATGGATAAAATGCACTATCAATAACATGCATGACAAAGTAAAAAATAAGTAATTTAATTTAAAAAAAGGCAGAATGATAGGGAGAAGAAGATACCCTGTCGATATTTCTCACATGAGAGCAGAAAGAATGAGGGAGAAAGCTAAAGAAAGAAAAAAACACAAGTTCAAAACCAGAACAAAGGTTTCATGCTAATGTTCTTGCCATTCGATCCTCTGCTTTCTGAACTAACATATAGGTCAAAAATCATTTGAGACCATCTTGTCATTCTTTAACAGGGTTCACAAACTAAGCACCATCATATTCGATTAACAAGACGGCACATGACTGCGAGGCCTGCTGGCTACAATTAACAGAATATTTGAAGGACAGCAAGAAGAGTTCCTTTCCTTTACACTTTCATTGTGCTTAGCACAAACCCCCACCCCAATTGCCACACTCCCTACCCATAACTCCCCTCTATTGTTTTCCAAAGCCATAAAATGTTTACGAACAGCACTAGAAGAAAAAGTCTATGACCACTTTGACCCCCATGATCCCAGACTTTCATCAATAACTGCTGAGTTTTAAACAATCAATCATCATAGGCAGTTAAATACCCCTCCACATGAATCGACCAATCAGATGGCCTCCTTGGCATTCACTCCCCTCCCCTCCCCTCCACGTCTGGTTAAACTGGGTATGGCCACTTCAAGCACACTTTGTTCATGCATGAACACAAAACACACGTAACAATTTGAGAAATGTGCGAAATAATAAAAAAAGAGTGCTTCTCCATATCTCATACATGCATTTAACCTATACCTCAAGGGCGTTTCATGCTGAAAATTAACCTGTAAAACAAGTTAGTACTTTTAACTCAAAACACATATACGTCAGATTAACAATCAGTTCCTGGTATCATGCAACTGCAGGGTAAAGTTGAGCTAATAGAGACTTCACACTGTGCATATTTACTTCTAGTCCTGTGCTGATGCAATTGCTCAATCTGGGGAGAGATGGACAGCGCAGATAGAGATCAATATCCTGAATATATTTAATTCAGCATAATTATTCTTGCTTTGTTATTGATCTTGAATTTCTAAATATTCCACATTCTGGTTTGACATATGACTCGTTGTGACTTTCCTTTGTGGTCAAAGGTGATGGTTATTTGCTCATCCATAACCTGTTTTTCAGACTCAGCACACACAGTAGTCTCTAAACATATCTCTACCTGACTTACGTTGCTGCATTCCTGTACGTGAGTCGGGCCACACTCAATAACAATAGTTTCAGTAACAGTGGGATGTAATATGTGGCAAATGTCACTCTTTGGCAATACCAGACTGCAAGACTCTGGAGTTTTATCATTTACTCTGTATTTCTATAGATCATTCTGCATTGCTAGAGACTATTATAGTTTAGCACTCACACTAAAACAAGGGAGGTGACACTGTAATTGTACAGGGTGTTGACAAATGAATTTTCAGAACAGTTGAGGTCTATTTAAACTGACTCTCAAAAGAAACTATACAACAAGGATGTTTACCCAAGAAAGACAGGGGTGTGATACTGAATGCTCTAGGACTGTAATAAAATAATAAACCTAGACTTTTAATTCTCTGTTTAGCTGTTATAAGCTACTACCAGATACTAAATTTGATATATTAAATATACAAACAACGTTATAATAGGCTACAAATAAGAATTACATATTATTTTCATTCAAAAATCTCTTAAAAACACTCACCTCCTTAGTACTCCAAGCAACATGCAGGACATCTTTGGTGCAAGTGAGTACAGTAAATAACCGAAATTATGACTTAAAATATGAATAAAAGCAATATGAGAGGGGTGGCTCTTTCCTCTTCAGTCCTGTGCACCTCTCATATCAGTGTGGTGAGGGTGATAGTCCAGCTCTTGAGGTAGACTAGAGTAAAAGTAAGACCCTTGCACTGTAACACGTGTAACTTATCACCAGCTGATCCCACCCTCAGCTCAAATCCTACACTAACAAGGACGCTCTTTTCTCTGCAAAGCAGTCCGAGGTGTTTCAATAATAAATAAAGCTTTGTGCTGGCAAGCTTTTTAGTCGATTAACATATTTTAAAAGTTTAACATTGTACTTTACGTTTCCAATAAAACACGACAAAGCGGGAAAACTAACGTTAGCGGTTGCATTTCAGTCAGAAAGCTCTAGGTTGATGCGTCTCAGTCGTTTTAGACAATCAAATACATTGAATGGCGAGGTTATCAAATCAGTTCGCTTTCTGCCGGCTGACGCAAGCGCGCATTGGTTTCTGTATCCGATTCCTTAAAGGACTCCCTGTGCTCCGTGCCGCTTTCCTGCTCGACGCCGGGTGCAAAATACAGCTGAGTTTTGTAGAAGCGAGTCTTGTTTTTAAGTTTTGTAGAAGTGAGTCTTGTTTTTAAAGCTTATTTAGTGAGCCCCGAGGTCACGTGAGTGTCGTCGCGGTTTGCTTCGTGTCAGCAGATGTTGATAAAGTTGAGTGTGGACATTGTGGCGGAAGCTTGCTGGATCCTTGTGACGTCGCTCCATTCATCAAAACAGATGTGAGTGTAGGGCTCCAGAGATATTTAAGTTGCCTACAAATATGTAAATATGAGGGAAATAAGAGTTTGTTTTTAATTTCGAAGGCAGAGCTTTTAAACAGTACACAAACAATATTCATTCTGAAAAATAATTTGTAAAATGTGTTAATACCTGAAAACATTTTAATTCATTCATTCATTCATTCAGTTTATCCTATTGTACCTCCTGACTGTTTGGAAATCTTTACAGATAAAAATGGTTGATAATTGATTACCTGAAATAGTTTGGATATACACTTACCGTTCAAAAGTTTGGGGTCAGTAAGACTTGTAATAGTCTTTAAAGAAGTCTCGTATCCTCATCAAGGCTGCATTTATTTGATTAATAAAACAGAAAAAAACAGTAATATTGCAAAATGTTTTTACAATATAAAATAACGTTTATTTTTAATTTAACACACTTTAAAATAGAATTTATTCCTGTGATGAAAAGTTGAATTTTTATCAGCTGTTACTGCAGTCTTTAAGTGTCACATGATCCTTCAGAAATCATTCTAATATGCTGATTTATAATTAGAATGATCAATGTTGGATAATATCAACAGTTTGATTTTTGCAGGATTCTTTCATGAATATCAAGTTTAAAAAGTACAGTGTTTATTCAAAATATAAATATTTTATAACAATGTAAATTATTTATTCTTAACTTTTAATAAACTTTTAATTATTAACTTAACGCATCCTTGGTGAATAAAAGTATTAATTTCTTTAAAGAAAAAAAAGAAAAAAGAAACAATAAAAATGTACTGACCCCAAACTTTTGAACGGTAGTGTATGTCTTACTTGTTTGTCTAAATATTTAGCATTCTGTTTTTACTAACTCTCGATTTTTATTTAAATTAAAAGACTAAAATGTGTTCATTTTGTTATAAGGTCACATTAAAAGTTACAAAGACTGAATAAACTGTAAATTCTTTTAATATTCAGTATTTCAATGTACACTATACCTAAGAGTTTGAAAGAATCTCTTTATTAATACAGTAAAGTTAATTTAAGTATTATTAGTAATAGGCCTGTTGTGAAATATTATTTTAATTTAATAAGCAACTTGCATTTTCAAATATAATTTCCTGTAATAGCAATATTCTATTATATTATTCTAATATGCAGATTTGCTACTCAAGAAGCATTTTAACAAATCAGTATTAAAAATGTTGAGCATTTCTGAAAATTTAGCTTTGCCACTACAGGAAATAAGTTACACTTGAAAACATATTAAAAGAAAAAAACAGTTATTTAAAATAATAATAAGTAATAATATTTCATAATATTACTGTTTTACTCAAGCCTTGGTGAACATAAGAGGCTTCTTTTAAAATCATTACAAAAATTGACTAGTAGGCCTATTGTACAATATTACATATTTCAGTATTTAATTATTTAATTGTGTGTATTTGCACACAAAATGCTATCTATGTTAATTAATTACACTACTAGTCAAATGTTTTTGAACAGTACAATTTTTAATGTTATTTAAAGAATTCAATTCAATTCAAATTGCTTTATTGGCATGACATACTTGGGTACATATTGCCAAAGCATTGTATACAGCAGGATAAAATCAAAACAAAAATACATATAATATACATCCATAAAAAAAAAAAATACATCCATATATACATTTGTATAAACATTAATGGTTCTATTAATGCAGATGTGTTCACTCTTTACTTCTTATTTTGTGACATTTGTAAATATGTTGTGCTACCAAAGAGGAAGTAGGTCCTTCACCGAGTAGTATTTTTAATTTGTTATTTTCATGGAGTGACTGGAACTCAGGAATAATCTGCTGTATTTGACTGTACAGTGAGTCTCTTAGGGATGTGTATTTGTCACAGTGGAGGAGAAAGTGTTCCTCTGTCTCAACTGCTCCTGATCTACATTCGTTACAGATTCGCTCTTCTTTAGGTAACCACGTCTTTTTATGTCGTCCTCTTTCTATGGCTAGCTGGTGGTCACTCAGTCTGTATTTGGTCAGTAAATGTCTGTGTGTTATATTCCTGACTGAGACCAGATACTCAGCTAGACTGTACTCTCTGTTGAGTTTCACATAACATTGGAGACGACTTTGGTCTGTTCTTTCCAATATTGTATGTATGTCTCCTTTTCTTCATTTAGAATTTCTTTTATTCTTCCATGTTTCTCAAGTTTGGTGAAATTGAGTGCTTTGTTAGTCAGATTGGACACCATTACACAAAGACGACTTTTTTGAGCACACATTTTTTGTATTTTTAGTGCTTTAAAATGAAGAGAATCTTCAGAACTAGAGTTTAAGTGGATCCAAAACTTTAGAACTCTTTTTTTAATGATTAGATTTAGGGGAAGACGGCCTAGCTCAGCTCTGCAGGCATTATTAGGTGTGTTTCTGTGGACATGAAGGATACTTCTGCAGAACTCCACATGCAGAACTTCTAAAGGGTGTTTGTGCCAATCTTTATGGCTGTAGTTACTCGCTGGGCCCCAGATCTCGCTTCCATACAGGGCAATAGGCAGTATAACACTATCGAAAATTTTTGTCCAAATTCTGATAGGGATATTTATTTTGAATAATTTCGTTCGTATGGCATGCAGTGCCCTGCGGGCTTTTACAAGTAATGTTTTTATTGCCACATTGAAATTTCCTGTGGGAGTTAAAACTAGACCAAGATAGCTATATTGTAAAACATGTTGTAGTGTGGTGTTGTTTAAAGTAAATATATGTTTATGTTCTAGATTTCTGGGTTTTTTCTGAAATATCATAATCTTAGTTTTTTGGATGTTGACTTCTAAGGTCCAATCATGGCAGAATTTAGTTAAAATGTCAAGGTTGTTCTGGAGACCTTCCGGTGTTTTAGATAAAATTAGCAAGTAATCTGCATAATAGTAAATATTTGACTTCTGTGTCAAATAATTGTAGTCCAGGACTGTTTGATTGATCCAGTAGATCTGCCAGTTCATTGATATAGATGTTAAATAAAGTCGGGCTGAGGCAGCAGCCCTGTCTTACTCCTCGTTGTTGAAAAAAAAAAAATCAGTCCTTTGCTGTACAATTTTTACTGCACATTTATTTTGGTTATACATGTTTTTAATTAAGTCATATATTTTACCTCCTATGCCACTTTGAATGATTTTATAAAACAGTCCATTATGCCAAATGGAGTCAAAAGCCTTCTTAAAATCTACAAAGCATGCATATTGTCACAAGGAGGAGTCAGAGACGTGCGGATCCATTTGCAAGGCTTTATTAGAATAGTCGACAGGCAGGAGTAAACGCCAGAAAACAGGAACAACGTAGGTAATCCGGGAAACAGTTCAATACTCCAGCAGTGGTCGCAATGGCAGGCAGCAGGAATCAATAACGGGGTACACAGTCCAGAGTCATACACAGATAATCCAACAAAGGCAGGCAGCAGGAATCAACAACGGGGTACACAGTCCAGAGTCATACACAGGTAATCCAATACAGAGAAACACGCTTAGAATAATGACCATGGGAACAATTAGACTTCGCAAGGTGGCTGTGTGTGTGAGTGGCTTAAATGCAGTCAGTAAATGTGAAACAGGTGTTTGCAGCAATCAGATCAGTGGGAAATGAGGAACAGATGTGTGCAGTGATTGGTGCAGTGGCTTATGGGGATTGTAGTCCATGAAGTGTGGTGCAAGAGTTCATGATGACAGAGAAGACCAGATACGTTACATAGCCCCTCCGCAAGGAGCGGCTTCCAGACGCTCTAACCACCTTAACAATCTAGAGGGTGGTGGAGCGGAGGCGGAACAGGGGGAGGGATGGAGGGCCAGGTCCATGTAGTGGTACTGGAACCACGAAATGAGGCGGAGCCGACGGAGGGAGAAGCCATGGAGGAGGAAGGGTTGGCTCCTGCATGGGGCCGACCGACGGAGGTGGAGCCGGTGGAGCCCGAGGCGGAACCGGAGAGTCGATGGTCCTGGGCGACACAGAGGATCCGGAGGGCCAAGGCGGAACCCAAGGCTCTGGCGACCCCGGCGGAGATGGAGGTCCGGAGGTACGCAGCGGAGCCGGAGTGACAGAGGATCGAGGCTGTGCCCACGGGAGGGAGGAGGTCCACAGAGCCGGCAGGACGGAGTGACGAGGCGCAGCCGGAGGAGTAGAGTCCAGAGGCGAAGGTGGGGTGACGACTGACCGGGGCGGAGCCGGAGAGACGATGGAGCCCGGAGGAGCTGTTGGGCCGACGGCCGACAACGGAGACGAGGGAGCACAGAGCCGGGGTGGAGCCGCAGGGTCGGAGGACCGAGGTGGAGTCCAGGACTCTGAGACTGGAGGTGATGGTGAGGGGTCCTTCAGTCTGGACACCGATGGCGACTGGCAGTCCCACGGCAAGTCCTCTGCCACGAATGTGGGATGGGGGTGAGTAGAGGGACTGTCAGGAGACAGAGGTGGCAGGACTGGAGCAGCAGGGAGGGTGGGTGGGAACAGTCCATGCTTGAGCTCCGTGACCAGAACCGGGCAGACAGGAATCTCAGGACGACTGGATGTAACCAGCGGAGTCTCTGGAAGGCTGGGCGGAACCAGCGGGGTCTCTGGAAGGCAGGGCTGAATCAGCGGAGTGTCTGGAAGGCTGGGCGGAACCTGCGGAGTCTCTGGTAGACTGGGCGGAACCAGCGGAGTCTCTGGAAAGCCGGGCTGAACCAGCGGAGTGTCTGGAAGGCTGGGCGGAACCAGCGGAGTCTCTGGAAGGCAGGGCTGAACCAGCGGAGTGTCTGTAAGGCTGGGCGGAACCAGCGGAGTCTCTGGAAGGCTGGGCAGAACCAGCGGAGTCTCTGGAAGGCTGGGCGGAACCAGCGGAGTCTCTGGAAGGCTGGGCGGAACCAGCGGAGTCTCTGGAAGACTGGGCGGAACCAGCGGAGTCTCTGGAAGGCTGGGCGGAACCAGCGGAGTGTCTGGAAGGCTGGGCGGAACCAGCGGAGTCTCTGGAAGGCTGGGCGGAACCAGCGGAGTCTCTTGTGAAGCGGGCTCTGGACGACGCTCTTGTGAAGCGGGCTCTGGACGACGCTCTTGAGGAGCGGGCTCTGGAGAACTGGACGACCCCAGCGGAGATTCAGGAGGGCTGGGCGTCTCCAGCGGAGACTCTGGAAGAGCAGGCTCTGAGCGAGCGGTCACTGGAGGGCGCTCTGGCGGCGCAGTCACTGGAGGGCGCTCTGGCGGCGCAGTCACTGGAGGGCGCTCTGGCGGCGCAGTCACTGGAGGGCGCTCTGGCGGCGCAGTCACTGGAGGGCGCTCTGGCGGCGCAGTCACTGGAGGACTGGTTGGGAGACCAGCTGCTCGAGCCGACAGCAGCGGTGGGTCCTCCACGCTAGAAATTAACCTTTGCCACCCCGTGGTAAAGTGTGGCTGCTGTGGTTCTGGGCTAGCAGACCTCTTGTGCTGTGGCTCTTTTAAAACATCCACAGTTAACTTAGAGCCACATAGCAGCGACGCATACTGCATATAGTCCTCCACAGAACATTTAAATTCTCCTCCTGGCAACATAGACTTAGTTGGCTCATTAAGTCCCCGGCGGAATAAGTCCTTAAGGTAAGCTTCATCACGAAATGGTAAATGAAGTGACAACTCACAGAATCTGTGGACATATTCCTTAATGGGGAGATTACCTTGTCGGAGGAGCAGAAGTTGGTCGACTGGGTCCATGATGATGCTGGGGGTGAAACAAAGCCGCTGGATCCTGGTTTGGCGAAGTCTTCTGTCACAAGGAGGAGTCAGAGACGTGCGGATCCATTTGCAAGGCTTTATTAGAATAGTCGACAGGCAGGAGTAAACGCCAGAAAACAGGAACAACGTAGGTAATCCGGGAAACAGTTCAATACTCCAGCAGTGGTCGCAATGGCAGGCAGCAGGAATCAATAACGGGGTACACAGTCCAGAGTCATACACAGATAATCCAACAAAGGCAGGCAGCAGGAATCAACAACGGGGTACACAGTCCAGAGTCATACACAGGTAATCCAATACAGAGAAACACGCTTAGAATAATGACCATGGGAACAATTAGACTTCGCAAGGTGGCTGTGTGTGTGAGTGGCTTAAATGCAGTCAGTAAATGTGAAACAGGTGTTTGCAGCAATCAGATCAGTGGGAAATGAGGAACAGATGTGTGCAGTGATTGGTGCAGTGGCTTATGGGGATTGTAGTCCATGAAGTGTGGTGCAAGAGTTCATGATGACAGAGAAGACCAGATACGTTACACATATATTTTTCCATCTTTCTTTTGGTGTACATGTTCATTTATTAATGTGTGTAGTGTGTGAATATGGTCAGTGGTTCGATGTTTAGGAAGGAAGCCAATTTGAGATTTGCTGATGACATTGTGCTGCATTAAGAAAGATGAGATTCGAGAGTTGATTATAGAGCAAAATACTTTTCCCAGATTACTGGTTACACATATCCCTCTGTAGTTATTAGGATCTGTTTTGTCTCCACTTTTAAAGATAGGAGAGATGAGTCCTGTATTCCAGACCTCAGGGAAAACGCCTGAATTCAAAATCATATTAAAAAGTTTGAGTAATGCAGTCTGAAATTCAGGAGAGCTGTTTTTAAGCATCTCATTTTTTATGTTGTCAGGGCCACAGGATTTCTTACATTTGAGGGATTTCAGTTTTCCATTAAGTTCTTGTTGGGTTATTGGATAATCTAGTGGATTTTGGTTGTTTTTGATACACGATTCAAGAGCATTCAATTTTTCAAGGACTTTTAACTGATTGGGATTATTCAGAGGGTCAGTTTGATGTGAATAGAGCTTCTCAAAATAATCTTTCCAAATTTGACCATCTTGTATGGCTAATTCTTGTGGCTTTGTATTATTTAGACTGTTCCAAGTGCTCCAGAACTGACCCTGATCAATTGTGAAGTGTGAAGTGTGTTGTTATAATAATCCAATTTCTTTTGTCTCAGTGTGTTTTTGTATCGTTTGAGAAGTTCTGAGTGCTTTAAGCATAATTCTAAATTGACTAAATTTTTATGTTTATGATTTGAAATTAATCGTAACTCTTGTCTCATTGTTTTACATTCATGGTCAAACCACTTTTCAGAAGGTTTTTATTTAGCTCTATTTTTGTGTTTATATGTAGTAGATTCGTTTAAATTTGCCTTTTTTGCTATATTTTCAAAAATTTCATTAATATGTTTAATTGCTAAATTTATTCCTTTCCAATTATTATCATATGTTGAATTGTTAAACATGGTTATGGAATTAACTATTTCATTTGACTTTAATACTTTAAAATATGTTTCAGCAGCACTATGAGTCCATCTATACGGTGTTTTAAGTTTATGTAGATTAATTGGCTTTTTATGAATTTCTCTTGATCTGATGTTTTCACCTTTAATTAAAATATTTATCTGGCTGTGATCAGACAGGGGTGACTGAGCTTTGACGATAAATGCATTGAAATGGGAGGGGCGTATATTTGATATGGCATAATCTACAACACTGTTCCCGAGATTTGAGCTATAGGTAAATTGTCCACAGGAATCTCCTTTGATTCTACCATTGAGGATATAAAGACCTAAAGTTTGACAAAGGTGGGCTACCTCTTTCCCATGCCTATTGACTCCAGTATCCTGGTTATTTCTTCTAGGTAGAGTATTGAAGAGATCTTGGGGTATATGTGTGAACACATGTTTGTCTCCTGAATTATCAATATAGTCTAATTCTGAACCAGTTCGAGCATTTAAATCTCCACATAGTAAAATTTTCCCCAGAGTTTGATATTGATTAATTTCTTCTTGTAATATGTAAAATACTTCATCGTCATAGTATGGGGAATCTGATGGAGGAATATATATTCCACAGATAAAAAGGTCTCTATCTAGAATTCCAAAGCTTTTATCTAATTTTAACCAAATGTGATTTTTGCCTTGCTGTACTGGTGATGTAAAAGGAGCAAGGTAATTTTTTATCCATATGACTAAACCACCAGAATCTCTACCACGATGTATTGAGTTAAGTTTCCAGGAGGGCAGAGTAACTTGCAGGACACTGAGTGAACACATCTGATCTACACCATGTTTCTGTTAGAATTAGGATGTCAACATTTGTGATGCTGTTTAAAAAATCTGCGTTTGTGCTTTTTAATCCAAATGTTTTGGAGCACAAACCCTGAATATTCCAAAAGCTAATATTTAACATTTTGATATGATCAACAATTAAGCAATACTGCTGTTTATCTGGAGGCAAAAACAAACAAACCAAAAATATAAAAAATAAATAGATAAATAAATAAATTAAATTAAGTAATATTAATAGTGGAGCAAGTAAAAAAGGTAGTCAAACTAATTCAAATGACTTAAAATAATAACAATAATAATATAGTAATAACAAAAACATTAATCGAAAATAATAGGTAATCACATTGATAATAATTATTGTGTTGTTATCAGTCATTGTAAATTTTAGTTGAGCATTTTGTTGCAGATAAGGCTTAGCAGACGTTTAATCTCTCCAACATCACTATTGGAGAATTCTCTTTTGCTCACCAAGCTTGCATTTATTTGATCCAAAATCCAAAAGCAGTAATATCATATAATTATAATTCTATTTAAAATAACTGTGCTTTATTTAAATATATTTTAATTTTAATTTATATCTGTGATCAAAGCCAAATTATAGACATTAATACTTTTATTTAGCAATGATGCTAAATATTCAAATAGAAAACAGTTATTTTAAATAGTAAAAATATTTTTACATTTTACTGTTTTTGCTGTACTTGCTGAGCAGTAGAGACTTCTTTTAAAAAAACATAAAAAATCTTACTGTTCAAAAACTTTTGACTGGTAGTCTAGAATTACTTTTTGTGAGACAATTCCACAAAAACAAAAAATTAAATATTAAATGTTTTTCCACCACTGTGTTGACACAATACGTTACTTCTGATGTGGTGAATATGTTCATGACTTAATTACATTTTCAGTGCAGAAATAAAAGAAAATAAGAATGTTAGAGAAAGTTTAAAAAGTCTGAGACTTCATAAATCCATAAAATGGCTTTGAGACATCAATAGCAAAAATGCTTTAGAGTATTTCAGAGAAAATCTGTAGAATAATTTGTTTACAGACTGCCTCTTAGTTTGATATTTCATCATGTACACAACAATAATATTTAGACATTTTAATAAGTTCCTATATATTTAAGTGTATAAACACTTGTTTAAATACTTTTTGGACCCACTGTAATGTAGATCTGTCAGTACACAGTGCACACACAAACCAAAGCTACTGTATATACTACATTGTAAACAGCATGCATGCAAGTCTTGAGTGCAATGACTGTGACCACTGAGTGAGAACGTGAGCAAGGACAGGAACACTGTGAACAGGCTAAAGATCACAGTGTTTGTGTGAGAGACTAGACTAGATTAGAGGAGAGTGGATAAAGATAAACTGAAAAGCCATTGTGGTTAGACTTTAATCTGTGTGAAGTAACAGATCCACAAAAGCCCAGTGGCCCACTATACTCATAATCCCATTATGAACACATCTATAGATTTAAGATGAAACAATAAAATCAGACAACATTATTCTATTCTTGTTAAAGCTACTAGTTCTTGTATACTTTATGAGGGTTGAGATTGTATACACTTTGAGGGTGGTGAATTGTTGTAACACATTCTTACTAGACTACACCATAAAATTAGTTTTTGTAAAAAAATTACTTTGTAATTATTTGTGAAATTTGCTAGCACTTTCTGAGAAAAAAATTTCACATCACATTTTCTTTTCAACATTTTGTTTAAACTTTCATGTTTTTCAAACATTGTATGGTAATGCATTTGTCAAATGACTCTGCTTGTGATAGCAAGGATCATTCTTACGTTCATTCACTAACACAGACACACAAGAGAACTTTGCCCTTTGATTAGAAAAGAGAACTTTCTCCTTTGGACTGTGCAAAAACAAAAACATACATTGCATGGGTGAACTTGAAAAACATTAACCTGATCAAAAATAACATGCATACTGGATATATGTTTCTTAAAGAAATGGTTTATCTAAAAATGTAAATTTGATGAAAATGTATTTACCCTCAGGCCATCCAAGATGTAGATGTTTGGAGAAATTTAGAGTTGCATCTCTTGCTCACCAATGGATCCTTTGTAGTGAATGGGTGCCATCAGAATGAGAGTCCAAACTGTTGATAAAAACATGACTATAATCCACAAGTGAATAGAGTCCAAAACAGTTCTAAACAAATATGTCGGTGGATTTTGATGTGAGAGGACAACAGAAGATGGGCCTTTTCATTGTAAGAAGCTTTATTATGTATTATGGACTCACATTTTGTTCAGAAGCAATGATTTAAAAAAAATGCCTTAATGATTGATTTGTTTCTTACAAGCACACAGCTTTGAAATTCACAAGATGTGTTTAATGGATTGGAGACATGTAGATTACTTGTGAATTATTATGTTTTTTTATCAGCTGTTTGGACTTATTCGCAAATCAAAGAAGCAGAAGCCGTTGAAGAAGTAGAAGTCAAAGAAATAGCCAAAGAAGCAGAAGCCATAGAAGTCGTTGAAGAAGTAGAAGTTGAAGAAAAAGAAATCAAAGAAGCAGAAACCATAGAAGAAATCAAAGGAATAGAAGTTGAAGAAAAAGTTGAAGGAGCAGAAGCCGTAGAAGAAGTCGAAGAAAGAATCTGTCACGTATGTGGTCTATCCTGTCATCATGAACTCTTGCACAACACATTCTGGACTTCATTCCCCACAAGCCACTGCACCAATCACTGCACACACCTGCTCCTCGTTTCCCACTGCACTGATTGCTGCACACACCTGTTTCACATTGACTCTCATGCATTTAAGCCACTGACACACACACTTCCGGGCGAAGTCTTATTGTTCCATCTGGTCTTTATTTCCGAGCGTTTCTTTCCGTGTTTGTTTTCCCTGTGTTTGATTCCTGGACTCCTCCCCGTGTTTTGATTCTCGCTGCCAGCCCCGACCTTCTGCCTGTGTTTGACTACTCTTTGGATTATCCTCGTTGTTGTTGTTTGCCGGTGATTGACCCTGTCTGTTTACCACGCCTTCTTATTAAAGCCTGCATTTGGATCCGAACGTCTTTCCCCCGACTCCCAAGTGTTACAGAATCGAAGGAGAAGACATAGAACAAGTCGAAGAAAAAGTCAAAGAAGCAGAAGCCATAGAAGTTGAAGAAGTAGAAAGTGAGGAAGAAGCAGAAGCCATAGAAGAAGTCAAATGGAAGTTGAAGAAAAAGTCAACGAAGCAGAAGCCATAGAACAAGTTGAAGAAGTAGAAGTTAAAAAAAAGTCAAACTAGCAGAAGCCATAGAAGAAGTTGAAGAAACAATTGAAGAAGCAGAAGCCATAGAAGTCAAAGTAGAAGTTGAAGGAAAAGTCAAAGAAGCAGAAGCCATACAACAAGTTGAAGAAGTAGAAGTTGAAGAAAAAGTCGAACTAGCAGAAGCCATAGAACAAGTCGAAGAAAAAAATTGAAGAATCAGAACCCACAGAACAAGTTGAAGAAGTTGGAGTCAAAGAAAAAAAATCTAAGAAACAGAAGCAATAGAAGTCAAAGAGGTAGAAGCCGAAGAAGCAGAAGCCAATGAAGTTGAAGAAAAAGTCGAAGTAGAAGCCATAGAAGAAGTCGAAGAAGTAGAAGTCAAAGAAGCAGGAGTTATAGAAGAAGTAGAAGTTGAAGAAAAAGTCTAAAAAGCAGAAGCCATAGTGATGTAACTGATCAGAACGTGATACGTGTGGTAAGCCGTTGCTTTGGCAGCATTTGAAAAAGTTGAAGAAGTAGAAGCCATAGAATTCGTAGAAGTAAAAAATAAATAAATAAATAAATAAATAATCGAACAAGCAGAAGCCATAGAAGAAGTCAAACTTCAGACCCATTTGCTACAAAGGATCTGTTGGTAAACTTTGAGTTATGCAAAGTTGAATTCCATCAAAATCTGTTTTGATGAAGAAGCAAACTCATCTACATATTAGATGGCTTCAGGGTGAGGATTTTGAGCAAATTTGAATTTTCACGTGAACTATTTCTTTAATTCAGGTTGACAAGATTAAGGAGATGTGTTCAGTTCTTTGATATGCAAACAGCCCACTGTTTCATCAGTGGATATCTGTGATGGAATGAGCGGAAACTCAAGGAATAAACAGCATTTGGGTGATTACATCTAGTGGTCTGCATATAATTGTACTCTGGTATTTGTATAATGGGAAACAGCATCTCTTATCTTAGGTGTTGCCTCTGTCTTTTATTGATACTATTAAAAGCAACTTATAAGGAATAAATTACATAGTCTCTTGCATAACAAAGAGTGTTGTTTTCTATGTCAGTTATAAAAATTTTTTAGGCCTTTGAACTAGTGATACGTGTGGTAAGCCTTAACTTTGGCAGCATCTGAAAATGTGTTCAAATGGAGAACATTTTGAGAGCAAGATTAAAGATTTTTAGGGGATGGACAATAAATGTTTTTTTATTATCGCAAAAAATTTTGACACATTGTAAATTAAAATATATTTATCAAGTTTTGTTTAAACTGCCAGTTTCAAAATGTATTACAAAATTTAATTTGGGGGCTAGAAAATAAGCAACACTAAGGTCAATTTTTAACGCACACTTGAATGTAGTATGATGTGAAATGTATTGACAACATATCATTAAAACTAAGAAAACATTGCCGTTATTATTGCTTAAATGTGTTATTTTTTATGTATTTTCAATAATATTTATGCATTTTAATTTATAAAATATAGAAAACAAATCCTACCTGGTCAAATAAATAACTGAAATTCTGTATATCCCAAACATTTTATTTCATGACATTTTTCATTTATTTTAAAAATATAATAGCAATATTTTGGACATAAATAAAAAGGGCATTCAATGTGTTAATTCATTTTTAATAACAATTACACCACCAGTCAAAAGTCTTTGAACAGTAAGATTTTTAATATTTTTAAAGCCTCTTCTGCTCACCGAGCCTACTTTTTTTTTTTTTTTTGATCAAAGACAGAAACATTCTGAAATATTTTTACTATTTAAAATATGGTTTTCTATTGGAATATACTTTAAAATACAATTTATTCCTGTGATTTTAAAGCTGAATTTTTAGCATCATTACTCCACATGTTCCTTCAGAAATCATTCCAATGTTCCAATTTGCTGCTCAAAAACATGTATTATTATTAATTTATTATTATTATTATTATTATTATTATTCATTATTTTATGTTGAAAACTGTAACATTTTGTCAGTTCAGAAGAACAGCATTTATCTGAAATAGAAATCTTTGTAACTTTCTAAATGTCTTTATCATCACTTTTGATCAATTTAAATCATCCTTGCTAAATGAAATATTATTTTCTATAAAAAAATATTTTTCAATATTGATAATAATAAGAAATGTTCCTTGAGCAACAAATCAGCATATTAGAATGATTTCTGAAGGATCATGTGACACTGGAGTAATGATGCTGAAAATTTAGCTTTGATCACAGAAATAAATTACATTTTAGAATCTCTTCAAATAGAAAACATTTATGTTAAATGGTAAAAATATTTCACAATATCTACTGCTTTTGCTGTATTTTGGATTAAATAAATGAAGGCTTAGTGAGCAGAAGAGACTTATTTACTGTAAAATTAAATAAATAAATAAAATAAAAAACATAAAAAATTCTTACTGTCCAAACAATTTTGACTGGTAGTGTACATTTAGATAAAGGCATTGTAAAAATGAATTAAACAAATTTTTTTATTCATTCCTCATTAACTCTAATGCTCAATCCAGTTTGACCAAAAACGACATTGAACAAAACTGGTAGCACATTTTATCTAATTTGGTTGTTCTCAGTTTAATAAATACATAACAGTAGGACTTTTATTCTTTTTGCCAAAAGAGCCCTATTTGCGGAACTCGCTGAAAGTTTTATGATTATTGTCGCCCTCTTTCGGTCACATCAAGAATGATTTATCTAACGCTTAATTCACTTTCATTTTCATTCTTCGTGCTGACTAACTGTGGCTTCTCGTCGTTTCGTCGATAACAACTGGATCCCATCTTCTCTTTTCAACCAAAATCCCACGGTATCCAGTGGGATAAGACATTAAACGCGTGTTTTCCTGCAAACAGCTTTAATAAAGTTTAGCAAGAAGACAAATCGAAACGATAACTCTGCAACCATGACTTCCTTAGACATGAGCCCTGCGTCTAAGAAACAGGTAGGACGTCTATTATAGGCCCGAAAACTGATTTAAACTTATTTATAACTGTTTCATGAGCAGAAATTATAAATTTGGACTCTAACCTGCTTATAAACAGAAACGTATATATTGAACCTGTGTTTGTGTTCATGTGGAAATTCTGACATACATACTTCCTGTATACTTTGCAGGTGGATGGATTCTCCAAAAAAATCACGAAGGAGGTAATTATACATTCATTCCGTCAAGCTCTTTCATTAATTTTAAAAATGTACCACAGTAATTGTAGTATATGCTAAAAAAACCTCTGTCGTTATAGTTACTAGGATAAAACAGTACATTATGGACTATTGTGAGCACATACTGGGATTAGAAAAAGAACCAGTAATAACATGTTATTATTTTACACCAGTAACTATAACTGTAGTGAAAGTTTGTTAAATATCATATTTGATTGTTTTAAACAGGCCGAGCAGTTGATCTCAAAATTCTTCCCTGAGAAGATTGCAGAGATGGACAACATCTTACAGGTATAAAATGATCGTATGAACATAAAAGGTGCATCCGTTAATATCCATACTCATTGAGTACAGTTTGTGCTGTGGTTAAGATATTGTATTTTATTTAGGGTTCCTGTAGTCTGAAGGATCTGTCAGTCATCAGGGCTCCTCTAGACATCCCAATCCCAGACCCTGCCAAAGAGGAGCTCAAGAAGAAGAAGAAAGAGGAGGTAATCATTACAAAGCATATCAATCATTATCATTCACATTCATTTCTTTTTTAATGAATTGGTGTTCTATATTGCATCTTTAAGCCAGTCTGTGGTTTGGTTTAAGTAACTGATTAAACTTTAAGGCCAGTAATGACATTTTAATCACACAGAAAGAAAAGGCCAAAGAGGGAAAGAAGGGTGGAGATAAAGAAGAAGAGGATGAAGGTAAGTCTTTAGAAGCAGTTTGGAAAATGAAACTGAAAATGTTACTTGCTCGGTTCTCTTTCCCCAGTCCTGAATTCCCCCAAATTCAAAATGAGTTGGTGTAATTCACAGCTTGAACACTGGGTGGCACTGAGTCACTGTTAAAGGGATAGTTCACACAAAAATTAATATTCTGTCATTATTACTCACACTAATATCTTACAAATCCATGACCTTCATTCATCTTTGAAACACAAATTAAGATGTTTGTGATTAAATTAAGTCCTTACTACGTTTCTGTGCCTTGATTGTTCTAGTACCCTTGCTGTCAATGCAGGGTCAGAAAGCTCTTGGATTTCATCAAAAATATCTTAATTTGCGTTTCAATTGTGAACGAAGGTCTTATGGGTTTGGAACGACATGAGGGTGAGTAATTAATGACAGAATTTTCATTTTTAGGTGAATTATCCCTTAAATGTCATAGAATTATACAGAACTTTCAGAAGAATTTGAAAAAGTATTGTGTGTCTTCATCTATCTCTGTCTTTACAAACTGATGACTGTTACAAAGTGGCAATTTGAAGACCACAAATTGAATCTAATGATGTTAATTCTAATCTGAAAGGTCCTCCCTGTGGTCCCATCGCCTGCAATGAGACAGTAGAGAAACTCCTCAAACAGATCAAACCTGAGATTCAGACTGTGAAGGAGTGTCTTAACACGGTGAGGAAGTGCTGTCAGATATTAGATATCATATAATTATGCAGATTTCAAAAGTTAAATTGCATTTTTAAGTCAACTTTTTGTTGATTGATCAACTGGTTTTATAAAAAAAGTTTTATTTTATTTTTAGTAAAATATTTTTCTTTTTTTCTTTTATTTTATACAGTTGAGCTCAAAAGATTATATACCTTTGAATCTGCTAAATGTTAATGATTTTACCAAAATAAGAGGGATCATATACAATGAATGTTTTTTTTAGGACTGAGCTGAATAAGATATTTCACATAAAAGATGTTTACATATAGTCCACAAGAAAAAACAATAGCTGAATTTATAAAAATGACCCCGTTCAAAAGTTTGCATACACTTCATTTTCTGTTTTTTTCTTTTTTCTTTAGTAATAGTTGTCCCTAGAGTCCCTTGTTTGTCCTGACCAGTTAAACTTCCCGCTGTTCTTCAGAAAAATCCATCAGGTCCAACAAATTCTTTGGTTTTCCAGCATTTTTGTGTATTTGAACCTTTCGAATAATGAAAGTATGATTTTGAGATCAATCTTTTCTCACTGCGGACAACTGAGGGACTCATATGCAACCATTACAGAAGGTTCAAACGAGGGGGGAGACTTTTTGAATTTGAATATCAGGGAACTTACATGTTTGTCTTCTGGGAAACATGTAAGTATCTTCTGTAGCTTTTGAAGGGCAGTACTAAATCAATAAATATGATATTTAGGCAAAATAAGCAAAATGTACACATCTTAATTCTGTTCAAAATAATGCATATTTTATCCTTTTGAAGCATCAGTGAGCGTTTGAACTTTCTGTAATAGTTGCATATGAGTCCCTCAGTTGTCCTCAGTGTAAAAAGATTGATCTCAAAAATCATACAGTCATTGTTGAAAAGTGTAAAATACAAAAAATGCTGAAAAACCAAAGAATTTGTGGGACCTGAAAGATTTTTCTGATAAACAGCGGGCAGTTCAACTGTTCAGGACAAACAAGGGACTCATGAACAACTAGCACTAAACACAGAAAAACACAGCTGTGGGTCATTCAGGTAACAACACAGCATTAAGAATCAAGTGTATGTAAACTTTTGAACAAGGTCATTTTTATAAATTTAACTATTATTTTCTCTTGTGCACTGTATGTAAATGCCTTATATGTGAAATATTTTATTTAGGTCAGTACAAAGTAAAAAACAGCATGCATTTTGTATGATCCCTCTTATTTTGGAAAATAATTAACAGTTGTAACAGGTGTATGTAAGCTTTTGACCACAACTGTATTGCACAAAGATATTTTATACTGTATGCTGTAAGCTTTAATAAAGCGTTTTGGTACATTTTTGTATTACAATATTTGTGCAGGTGTCAATGTGGATACAGCTACAGGTCCCCAAAATTGAAGATGGGAACAACTTTGGAGTTGCTGTACAGGTCAGTTTAACCTCTCTGGTGTCATGCTTACTTGTGACAGAATGAAATAACTGAGAAATCTGAGAGCCTTCTGCAAAGCAACTGACACGTTCAAGGCCCATTAGGGTGGTTAGAACATTGTTAAAATAGTTCATGTGACATAATTGGTTCAACCGTAATGTTATAAAGCTACAAGAATACTTTTTGTGTGCAAAGAAAACAAAAATAGCAACTTTATTCAGCAATTTCTCATACTGTTGTGAATATGCGCAATTGACTGATACGAAAGAAACGAAATTGTTGAATAAAGTTATTTTTGTTTTCTTTGTGCACAAAAAGTCTTCTCGAAGCTTCATAACATTAAGGTCACGTGGACTATTTTACCAATGTCCTTACTAACTCCCTGGGGCATTGCTGTCTATGTAGGGTCAGAAAGCTCTCAGGTTTCATCAAAAAGATCTTAATTTGTGTTCCAAAGATGAACAAAGACCTTATGGGTTTGAAACGACAAAAGGGGGAGTAATTAATGACTGAATTTTCATTTTGGGGTAAACTATCCCAAGTTCAGATTGGAATTCATTCACATTTATGTATTAAATGTGTCATTAAAAAAGTGAGTCACAACTAGGGATACTTTAAAAATATAGTAATTGCAGATTACAGATTAACTTTACAAAATAATATGTAGTGTATCGCAATTACTTCATTTTTTTTTTTTAAGCAGTTCAACATGAGTAATAATAAAAAAATGTTTCTTGAGCTCCAAATTAGTTTATTAGAATGATTTCCGAAAGATCACGTGACATGAGCTTTGTGTCACAGGAATAAATTACATTTATACTCAAATAAAAGCAGTATTTTGATCAAATAAATGCTGCCGTTGTGAGCATAAGAGACTTCTTTCAAAAATATAAAAAAATGCTTATTAACCCTAAATGTTTTATCATAATAATAATAATAATAATAAAATATTAAATGAACAAATTGTCATTTATCTTCAATTTTAACAAAAGAAAATATGTTTTCTGAATTTGTAGAGTTTTATCATTTTATTTAAAATAGGTTATTTTAAATTGAAATAATTCCTATTATTACTGTTTTATTTGATTAAATAAATGTGGTATCACTCGTGTATTTATTTCAAAATGTCTTAAAACATTAGTTGTCTTATTCTTATAATTATTACAATCAGACAAAACTGAAAAATGGCTATTTAATTTTTCAAATATGCTCCTATTTAAAATGATCAAATTATATGATTTTGAACCGTGTTGTATATATAATTTAACAGTAGTACATTTTATGTAAATAAAACACTTTCTACAGGAAAAAGTTTTCGAACTGTTTACCAACACCCGCACCAAGATCGAGGGATTCCAGACACAGATTTCCAAGTAAGCGACCAGATTGCATTGTATATTATTATATTATTTACATTATTTAATTTTATATTTTATTATGTGAATCTAAAGTTGTGATGTGTTTGTTTCCTCAGGTACTACAGTGAGAGAGGAGATGCTGTAGCCAAGGCTTCCAAACAGCCACATGTGGTCAGTTTATTTGATATTCAGAATAACCACTGTTTACTTGTTTTCAAAATTCTTTGAGCTTTTAATAATTTGATTGTTTTGTTGCTTGGCAACAGGGAGATTTCAGACAGCTTGTCCATGAACTGGATCAGCACCAGTACTGTGAGTTACGCATCATAGTCCTGGAGATTCGCAACACTTATGTAAGTCTCAAGTTACAAATTTCAAATTTCTGAATTGAATGTACAGTTGTGTTTATGTGTCTGGTAAGATGGCTGTGACTGATTTCATCTGTTCGTTCAACTCTAGGCTGTGCTGTATGATGTCATCACCAAGAATTTTGACAAGATTAAGAAGCCCAGAGGAGACTTATCTTCAAAAGCACTCATCTACTGAGTATTGCAGCCAATCTGCACTGAAAAGACACACAAACACACATTTGCTGAAAAGTAAAAACATGTCGTATTGAGTTTCACATCCACAGTGCATTGACTTGGGCTTCAATTACATCAACTGAACATGCTGTAGTACAGTTTTTACTCAATAAAAAGTTTATCTAAATGTGGTAACACTCATGTTTTTATTTAAACAGTCATAAAACATTAGTTTTATTATCTTTATAATCATTTGAGTTGGACAAAACTGGAAAATACCTATTTAATTTTTCATATGTTACCGTTAGAAATGATTTTTGTTTTGCAAAATATTGATCAAAAATTAGACGTTTAAAAACAAAAGATGTCTGCTTTAAATAAATGCTGTTCTTTTGATCTTTCTATTCGTCAAATAATCCTGAAAAACTGTATTGTAGTTTCCACACACAAAAAAATGATTAAATTAACAAATGTGTAAGTTATCTTCCTTTTTATCAAAAGAGAACATGTTTTCTAAATTTGTAGTTTTATAAACTTGTAACAGAATATACAGACTGTCTTTCACTCATAGCGTTAATTAATTATTAAATCATGTAAATTATAACATTACCATTCAAAAGTTTTTTATATTTTTTAGAAATAATTACTGTTATTCAGCAAGGCAGCAACAGCGGAAATGGTAGCAAAAACATTTACAATTTTATAATAATAAAAATGTTGCTTTGTCATCACAGGAATAAATTCTATTTTAAAATGTATTAAAATAGGAAACACTTATTTTAAATTTGAATAATATTTCACAATATTACTATTTCACAGTATTTTTGATCAAATAAATGTGGTGTCACTCATATTTTTGTTTCAAGTTTGCATGAAATGAAGACAAAAAAACGGAAGACACAATATTACTTATCTTCTAAAATACAGAGCATAGAATACAACTTACAAAGATGTTTGAAGACTGGTATTACATTTGTAAAGATATGACTGTGAAACTGTATTGTCCATACAAGCCGTTTGTGCTTGGACCCCAGTAATCGCTGCTTGTGGCTATCTTTGCAATCAATTTTCAGATTATTTGTGCAGCTCTTCCTAAATATTGAGAGATCTGATCAGTTAGCATGAATTTAAGCATGAATTTTGGTCAGCACTTATTTAAAATTCAATCCAAGCAACAACTGATGCATAGAACCAAGTCTCTGCCCTGCATTTTTTGTTGTCTGATAATTCATTTGTTAGATGTACGTCACGATAAACAAGAACTATCACTACTTCTGTATTATCGCAAGTTTAATTTGGACACTTGTAAAGAATTAAAAAATGAGAGATAGGACTTTTTGAAGTACATCTTGTTTGACTAAGATTAAAAATAATTTTTTTCATAATAGATTTTTTTTTTCGTAATAGATTTTTGTAACTTGGTTCATCATGTTATATAGGAAGCTTAGAGCTGATAATGAAATCGATGTCTGTTTGTGTTGCATGGTGTGTTTGTGAATTGGGGTGTGGAGCAGTAAGGGGAGAATTTTGTTATTTAATTTTCCAAGAGCCAACAAACATTGATTCACTTTGTCCATTTGGTGAAAACAAACAGTGACCAACACAGCAGACCGGGACACAACACAACAAATGTTGCATCTGGTGTACAGTCGTGGCCAAAAGTTTTTAGAATTACATAAATATTGGAAATTGGAAAAGTTGCTGCTTAAGTTTTTATAATAGCAATTTGCATATACTCCAGAATGTTATGAAGAGTGATCAGATGAATTGCATAGTCCTTCTTTGCCATGAAAATTAACTTAATCCCGAAAAAAAACTTTCCACTGCATTTCATTGCTGTCATTAAAGGACCTGCTGAGATCATTTCAGTAATCGTCTTGTTAACTCAGGTGAGAATGTTGACGAGCACAAGGCTGGAGATCATTATGTCAGGCTGATTGGGTTAGAATGGCAGACTTGACATGTTAAAAGGAGGGTGATGCTTGAAATCATTGTTCTTCCATTGTTAACCATGGTGACCTGCAAAGAAACGCGTGCAGCGATCATTGCGTTGCATAAAAATGTCTTCACAGGCAAGGATATTGTGGCTACTAAGATTGCACCTAAATCAACAATTTATAGGATCATCAAGAACTTCAAGGAAAGAGGTTCAATTCTTGTTAAGAAGGCTTCAGGGCGTCCAAGAAAGTCCAGCAAGCGCCAGGATCGTCTCCTAAAGAGCATTCAGCTGCGGGATCGGAGTGCCACCAGTGCAGAGCTTGCTCAGGAATGGCAGCAGGCAGGTGTGAGCGCATCTGCACGCACAGTGAGGTGAAGACTTTTGGAAGATGGCCTGGTGTCAAGAAGGGCAGCAGAGAAGCCACTTCTCTCCAAAAAAAAAAAACATCAGGGACAGATTGATCTTCTGCAAAAAGTATGGTGAATGGACTGCTGAGGACTGGGGCAAAGTCATATTCTCTGATGAAGCCTCTTTCCGATTGTTTGGGGCATCTGGAAAAAGGCTTGTCCAGAGAAGAAAAGGTGAGCGCTACCATCAGTCCTGTGTCATGCCAACAGTAAAGCATCCTGAGACCATTCATGTGTGGGGTTGCTTCTCATCCAAGGGAGTGGGCTCACTCACAATTTTGCCCAAAAACACAGCCATGAATAAAGAATGGTACCAAAACACCCTCCAACAGCAACTTCTTCCAACAATCCAACAACAGTTTGGTGAAGAACAATGCATTTTCCAGCACGATGGAGCACTGTGCCATAAGGCAAAAGTGATAACTAAGTGGCTCGGGGACCAAAACGTTGAAATTTTGGGTCCATGGCCTGGAAACTCCCCAGATCTTAATCCCATTGAGAACTTGTGGTCAATCCTCAAGAGGCAGGTGGACAAACAAAAACCCACTAATTCTGACAAACTCCAAGAAGTGATTATGAAAGAACGGGTTGCTATCAGTCAGGAATTGGCCCAGAAGTTGATTGAGAGCATGCCCAGTTGAATTGCAGAGGTCCTGAAAAAGAAGGGCCAACACTGCAAATACTGACTGCATAAATGTCATGTAATTGTTGATAAAAGCCTTTGAAACGTATCAAGTGCTTGTAATTATATTTCAGTACATCACAGAAACAACTGAAACAAAGATCTAAAAGCAGTTTAGCAGCAAACTTTGTGAAAACTAATATTTTTGTCATTCTCAAAACTTTTGGCCACGACTGTAGACACCATTATATTCAGTGTCTACACTAAATGCAGTGCAGTGCAATGCGAAACAACACAAATAATGTTACGTCCGGTGTAGACACCATTATAATCACTGATGCTGTCTACACTGGACGCAGCATAGCGTGGCTTGACAGTAAACTGATGCCTCATTCAGCAGAGCTTTCCTGGCCTGTAAGGGTGGCCTCTCCCTAAATGCACAGACACTTACAGGTTTCCTGGATGCAGGCTATCACAGACTGCACTATGGGCACATGGCTGATCTGTCCCGCCCAGAGTTCTGCACCGAAGCTAGGAACCAATCTGACAAAAAGAAAGGACAATTTGTTACAGATTTTTTTTTCCCCCCCGTTTTTTGAAATAGTTTTTGTACAGTTTGCTTAGTTCATTTCAGATTCATATTTGTTAACAAATTGGTTGAGATTTTCTAAAAATATATTACTTTTCAGTTTTGTTTTTTTTTGGCAACCGAGGGTGCACCCTGTGTCCCACCCACCACAACCTTACAGGACACACCCTACTCTTAACTCCTAAGTATTTCCTCTCACAACCTTGTCCAAATTTTCCAGGTGGCCAAGGTGTGCAATGCGCAGAATTGCACTCTTAGGCCTTTGCTTGCCGCCCCGTCCAGGACACACCCTAGTCCTAACTCCAAATGTTTCCTCTTGGGGGTAAACTCACAACCATACCCAAATCTTCCAGGTGACCAAGGTGTGCAATGTGCAGAGTTGCACTCTTGGTCCAGCAGAGCTCCCTGGCGTGTAAGGGTGGCCTCTCCCTAAATGCACAGGCGCTTACGGGTTGCCTGGATGCAGACTATAACAGACTGTACTATGGGCACATGGCTGATCTGTCCCACCATCTGTTTTTGGCAGCCTAGGGTGCGCTCTGTGTCCCACCCACTACAACATTACAGGACATACCCTAGTCCTAACTCCAAGTGCGTAACTGGGGTGTACTGACAGCATCGCCCATCGCCTGTGAAAGCACTTAAAACTTCAGTTATTTAAAATCTTACCTGTTGGCGACTCTTCCGTCATCTGTCGTGGTCTCTTCTTCTTAAGATAATCACATACCTGTAGAAATTTGGACTTGATATTGTAGAGACACACTTTCACACTCTGGTGTGTGTGTGTGTGTGTGTGTGTGTGTGTGTACAAATGTAAATGTGATTTACAAATTCAAGGATTCACTTTAGTTTGTAAGGAAATAACTTATCTGAAAACTACTTACACCTATGCTTACAGCACGTCTTATTTAACTTTTAACTATTTTCTTGTTTGCTTTCATTTAAAATCTTATTTGGGAGTGACTCTTATCATATGCCATGTTATCTTCTTTCTTAAAACAATGAAATGCGTACCATAAAAACAGTATGGTGTATATATATATATATATATATATATATGGCGTCTGCCAAATGAATAAATATATATATTTATATATAGTTTTATAACATTGTAGCAGAATATACAGACTCACCTATGCACATTTATTGTTATATGTTAAATTACACTACCATTTAAAAGTTTGGGAATTTTTTTAAAAGAAATAAATACTTTTATTTGGCAAAGACACACATCATTGATCAAAAGAGGCAGTAAAGACATTTAAAATGTTTAAAAAATGTAGTAAAATTCTACTCTGGAAATCCAGAGGTCTTGCGAGAGCACAATTTGAATTGTCTCTGCAAGACACTACTATGGGAAGCCAAACAACCCTAAAGTGGGACGAAACAGCGCGGTACTAAAGTGCTCGCACCGCGCTGACATCATCTGCGTGGCCCAATGGACCGAGCCGCGCGACCTACTCGACAGCGCAGGGAAGACGTGTTTGCTCGCGCCACCCAATGGGCAGCGCGGTGCTGACAAACACCAAAAGTGGGGCGGGACTTGCTGGTTTAATTGTAATCTCAAACGCCATTGGTTACCTCCTCTATTCCGGAAGTCAGTCAAGTTAATAAGCTTAATGTTGTATGAGAAATTAAAATATACCCCTTAACCATTCCAATAACCGTAGAAAAGTGTCATTACAACCTAAAAAGAGGGTTTATGTCCTGGGTTTATGGGTTATTAGTTATTATAAAAATGAATACAATATTAAATGATTAAAATAACAACAGGGGATGCTGTCTATGTGAATGCTGTCTGTGCCCGATATAGACAGCATTCGAAGAAGTTTATCATTAATAAATATTACCTAAATAGCTATAAAATAAAATAGGCCTACACAAGACATTTTATCCATCCTTCTATTGTGTGATCATCTTTTTTCCGTATTATTATTATTATTATTATTAACCTATTATTATTGGTTATATTTTTATTTTCATGTATAGTCGTTTCCCCCTTCATTTGGATCTCTTTACTTCAGGGTTTCCGCGGGGTCTTAAAAAGTCTAAAATTTAAAAATCAAAATTTTAGGCCTTAAAAAGTCTTAAATTCGCTGTTCTAGGTCTTAAATAATTTCACACAGGTCTTATTTTTCCGATGTCCATGTAACGCTACCTCTAATATTCATTTAAATTCTCTTTTTGTTGTTTCCGTGGTGTTGTAGTTCTTTATTTCACTATTCCAAATATAATTTGCTGTATTTAAACTACAAATGAGACCAGCATGCAATAGCCAATCAGCTTTCTGTTATTGGCGCGAGTCTCTCTCCGATTGTACCGCAGAAGTAAAATGGATTTAACTTTTTAGCTTTGGGGAAGTGCAAGTTTAGCGATACTTAGCTTGAAAAAACTGAATATAGGGCTTGGCTAAGGCCAGTTGCTAACAACTAGATTTTTTTCTCCCTCTGTGGAAGTTAATGTTACTGCGTCTCCAGAATCGCAGTAGCAGAATACAGGTCAAACGACCTTTTTCTGTATATAATGTTCTCAATAATAATAAGAAATATAGGTCAAGCTAGCTGACCGCCAGCCTTCGAAATACTTTTAAAATGTTTTTTTTTTTTACTTGCCTGACCGAACAAACCGCCTGATTAAAACTGAAGTGACAAAAACAACTAGCGAAGCATCGAAAGGCAAGAAAGATTTATATTTTAATACATTCAACGTAAAAACAGAAATTGATAATGGATAGTGTATTTGTGACATACTTTAAAACAAATGAATGTAACAGCACTCTAAAGAAACACACTGAGGTAAAAATTTCAAATGTATAATTTATTTACTTACATATTAGACAATATGCAACATTAGCAGAAGCGTTCTCCTAGCAGCGTTTTGCTATGATTCAGCGTTTTGCTCGAATCAGTTGAAATAACTCGCTCATGAAGTGACTTACCGCCACCTGCTGGTAATTTAGTGTGTTTAAAAGTATTCCACACCCAACATTTCTAATGTATATATTTATAAATCAATAAATGTATTTAAAACATTAATCTCACTTTTAATGTTGCAGTGTACATTATGTAATCTCACTGCTAACAGCCATTTAGAATTTATTGATAAATTCATAAAATAAATTTCAAAGGTAATGCATACATTTCAAAAGTAAAAAAAGGGCTTTATAAAGGTAAATCAAATATGCAGATTTAAGATGTAAAAGCTAATAGAGCACTGATGAAAATATTGCTTCAGAATTTTTTTTTTTACATCAGATATTTCTAGTGGTACTTTTATGGGGATATTTTGTGTGGAATAGTATCTGCTGATATGAAAAGTTCACTGTATATCGTAGTAATAAATTTAATTTATGACAGCCATGAAATTATGTTTACACTCTAAAAAGTGCTGGGTTAAAAAATAACCCAACCATAACCCAGCTGCTGGGTAACTATGGGACAGAACACGCGTTGGGTTATTTTGACCCAAGTGCTGGGTTAAATCATTTGACCCAAAATGCTGGGTTGTTTATTTGACCCAACCAGTGGGTCAGATTAACTGTGTTGCTGAGTTAAAAACTACCAAAATATTGGGTTATTTATTGTCTAATTGCCTTGCTACCTTTATATTTACCAATAATAATATATAAATCACAAAAGAATGTAAAATTATTATTGTTTTTCTGTAATACAGTTACACAACACAAAAAAATGAATATGTAAATGTAATTTTAATGAGTTTTCATATTTCTTTTTAATACAGTTTTCAAATAGGTGTAGCTGTCACACATTTTGTCCAACCCTTAAAGACACAAATACCGTTTTTAGTAGATCAGTTTCTTTTAAACACAAAACTGAAAAAAGGCACAATATATTCATATTCTTTATGTCAACATTGCAGCAGCAGAACACTCAAAAATGAATTATTACCACATTAGAATCATTCCAAACATTGTGCCATTAAAACTAAGCCAAACAAAGAGTCCACCAGACAATTCTTACAATTTAAAACATGTTACAAGTGGCCAAAAAAAAAACTTCACACATGAAGACTTATGTCCATCAATATGATATACTGCAAGCTGGAGAAATTCCCAGGCAACAAGTCCGCTTCAATGGCATGGCCTGGAACAATGGCGAAGGTCTAGAAATGTTGTTGTCTCATCCCAAGGCTCAAATCCACCATGTTGGTCCCCACCTGTTAATTATACGGCATTTAGTCTTGCAACATTACATTTTAAGTTAAGTGTATTTTATGAACATAAACACAGGGGCATGAAATAAATGCTCATTTTACTTCTCAACTTTTCATACAGTTGTGGTCAAAATTATTAGAAAACTAGTATTTTCACCAGCTAAATAAGGTTTTAAGTCAGTGATTTCTATCTTTTGCTGTAGTGTGTCAGTAGGAAATATCGCTTTACATTTCCATTCATTTTACCATTAATTGTGATAATCCAGTGACATTTTTGTTCTGTGCTCCACACAGGATCTGATCTCATCATCATCCAGAAGAACTGTGAAAGCGTCACCAAGATGCTCCAAGAGACCTAACTGCAAAGCTACAATACTGTTAAAAGTTTTAAGCACTTGTCTAAAAATGTCATAAAATGACTCTGTCAAAAATAATGTCATAAATAAATGTTCTTAATCAATTAACCTTGATTAACTAAATTAAATCAACATTTGGTTTGACCGTCCTTTTGTGTTTAAAGCAGCTTTTGCCCTACACTAGGTGCACTTGCACATAGTTTTTCAGGTAGCTTTGCAGGTGGGTCTCTTGAAGCATCTTGGGGACGTTGTCACAGTTCTTCTGGATTTAGTCTGTCTCAGTTTGTTCTGTTTCTTCATGTCATTCCAGACAGACTGGATGATGATGAGATCAGATCTCTGTGGAGGATTGGCTGTTGTGCCAATGTAAACTGATATTTCTCACTGACACACTACAGCAAAAGATAAAAAACACTGACTTAAAATCATTTTTTAGCTGGTGAAAATACAACTGTTATAATAATTTTGGCCACCACTGTGTTTATATATATATACATACACCCTTATTAGAGCAGAAAACGTAAAACAAAACTTACAGGTTGTACATCAATGAATGGCCTCCGGGATTCCGTGGTTGTGGGTCTGAAGACCTTTTATCCAGAGTGGGCAGGACTTTGAAACCACTTTCCCCTTTAGCATCTAAACCATAGGAATAATATGCAAACTGTGAACCATATTTTATAATCAAAACAAACTGAAACACTTTCATATGAAGATTTCTTCATTCCTTTAAATAATGCAAATTAATTCCCACCCTCATTCAACTACTGCAGGTTAAGTTTAGGTATGGGGTCAGATTCAGGGATGTAGAATATGCTCATGCAGAATAAGGCATCAGTTTGTGCTTCATAAGTACTAATTAACAGCCAATATACAAGCTAATAAGCAACTAGTTAAGTGTTACTGTACCATTGTATTTACCAGTTGATGTGTGTCAAATACAGTTGCATGTTGTTTTATAGAATGACATATTATAAGAAAAAGCTTACCTTAAGTCATGTCACCCAGCTCTGAATGCACCTCACTGAGCACTGGCAAGAATTAGGTCTGCAACTGTAGCCCAGTCTTCAAAAAGTCTGCCTCTGGATATAGCTTCCTAAAGTCTTGTGAAATCTGATCAAATCTGAAAAACAAATGTGGTTCAATAAGTTTAAGGTTTATACTGGTCTCTTAGTTTGTAATGCAACACAGGCATTCACTAAAATAGAGGAAGAGTAACGGTGTGTTCACACCTTCACACCCCCTTAAGGGGCCGTTCACATGCCGCGCCTAAAAAAGCGTGAAAACGCAAGACGCGTTGCTTTCTTTCCAAAAACGCAGCTTCCTCTCCCATGGCGTCTGCCGTTGCTAAGCAACCATGTCCCGTGCCTGGAAAAAATGAGCTTCCATTATGAGCGTATAATAACGAACTTCAGTGCGCAAAAAACGCGACATGTGAACGGCCACATACACCACAAGAGATTAAGTCTAACTTTACATACTGTAGCTAAGACAACATTACATTTAAGTAATAAACAATAGTACATACCAGTCATATTGTGGTTTAACATTATTAAAGTAAGGGACATAGCGTTTTAGCTAATGCAGATAAGTTACCTCAAGGAAAAAACCGCGAAAATGCTCAACATAAAACATATGGATCTATCGTTGGATTCGGCACGTCGCAAACATTTACTTGAAAAATATGCCCTTAAAAGATCAATTTTTGTATGAAATGATCTAATTTTGACAAAACATTACAAAGCAATACAGTATGCAGACAGTAAAGGAACTTACCCCCATATTTCTGACCTACTCTTTCCATAAGGCGTTAAAATAAAGGCCATATGTATACTGTAAATTATACAAATAACACTACACACACACACACACACACACACACACACACACACACACACACACTTTATATAACAATAAAGCGATTGTTGAGGCAAAAAAGTACATCGCTAGGCTGCTTAAGTTACAACGTTCGTCATTCACGGAATAAAATGCCAACCCCGCACAGCGACATATCAAATATTGCATTAAACAGTGAAATCAGTACGCTCTAAAACACAACTTATTAAAAGTAAAGGTAAATAATTATATAATCATATTATTAATTTACCTTATAATCCTGCTTGCTGCGAGGTGCGTGACTGCCTGGCGAGGAGACGAGTGAAGAAGAATCCAGAATGTTCGATGAAGACAAGTGAAAAAAATAAACAAACCGGTTGGGTCAAAATAACCCAACCCAGGTGTTCATAGTGAAAGAACCCCTTATAGTCCATTTGACCCAGCATGATCAACCCAACTGTGTGTTTACAGTGCCTCAAACAACCCAACATTTTGACCCAGCACAATTAACCCAGCAATGTGTTTACAAAAATAACCCAGCACTTTTTAGAGTGTACTTTTTACATTAAACACATTAAATATTACATGTATGCATGTAATATAATATCTATTTCCATTACAGGTTCGGTCTTAAATTTCATATAAGGTGGTATTAAAAAGGTCTTAAAAAGTCTTAAATTTCAGTTGTTCATATCTGCAGAAACCCTGTACTTAACGTACATGTAAATGATACTGTAAATGCTCGACATATGACTGTGATTTTTACTGGAATGCAGTTTAAAGGTTGAATTTAACATATATTTTATTTTGTTTCGTCTAATTAACAGACTATTTAAATATTACAGTGTTTCACTGAGGAACAATTATTTACGTAGTTTCATTTGTAAATGAAAACATGCTTATTTATCGTCACACACGGGCATAAATACTAATACATTTCTAATATATACATAAATAATAATAATAATAATAATAATAATAATAATAATAATAATAATAATAATATGGGAAAAACTATCAGTTAATAGAACGATGGATAAAAATGTCTTGTAGGCCTATTTTATTGGATGTACTGTGACAATAAAATGATTTACAAATGAAACTACGTGAATAATTCACTCGTTAATGAAATACTATATAGGCTAGTCTATTAATTAGACGAAACAAAATAAAATACATGGTAAATTCAATCTTTAAACTCTTTAAAATCCCAGTCATATAGCATAATTCAAGCTTTACTGGCGTGTCGATCATTTACAGTATCATTTACATTCAAACTTTAAGTAAGGAGATCGAAATAAAGGGAAAATAATGAATATAAGTTTCAAGTTTCAAGTTTACTTTATTTATATAGCACATTTCCAACAGCCACAAGACTGACCATATAAATGGTCGATATAAACAAATGAAACAGAAAAAAAGGGGGTCAGTTAAAGGACAAGACTGTGGGAAGCATAAAATGTTTATTGTAGGCTTATTTTATTTAATGTACTTTATGTAATATTTATTATTAACTTATTTTGAATGCTGTCTACATCGCGCACAGACTAGGTAGACAGCATCCCCTGTTGTTAATATAATTATTTAATATTGTATTAATTTCTATAATAACTAATAACCCATAAACCCAGGACATAAACCCTCTTTTTAGGTTGTAATGACACTTTTCTACGGTTATTGGAATGGTTAAAGGTTATATTTTAATTTTTCATACAACATTAAGCTTATTAACTTGACTGACTTCCGGAATAGAGGAGGTAACCAATGGCGTTTGAGATTACAATTAAACCAGAAAGTCCCGCCCCACTTTTGGTGTTTGTCAGCGCCGCGCTGCCCATTGGGTGGTGCTAGCAAACACGTCTTCCCTGCGCTGTCGAGTCGGTCGCGCGGCTCGGTCCATTGGGCTGCACAGATGACATGTCAGCGCGGCGCGAGCACTTTAATACCGCACTATTTCGTACCACTTTAGGGTTGTTTGGCTTCCCATACTCTGACATCGAGCAATGATGCACGTTACTGCATTACGTAAGCAGTTCTGGGAACCAATCAAATCGGTGTATCTGATGTAGGCGGGCCAGAGGCGAGCTAAACTGATGACGACAGCAGTGCGACATCCGGAATCATTTAGTAAACATTGAGAGATGGCCAGATGAACATCAGTTGTTTGAAACGGCTTTGGCCGCTACAATGAACAAGTCAGACTTGGCTTTTCATATAAAAGAGGAACAGAAAACCGCGCTCGAATCGTTAATTTGCAAGAAGGACGTTTTTGCTGTTTTGCCGACTGGATACGGCAAGAGTTTAATCTATCAGTTCACACCGTGTATTGTTGTGATTGGTCGTGGCGTTATCCAATTGCGTGCAGTGAGAGTTTCAAATGCATGCTTGGTGCCGCCCCTCGAGTTAGACCCTTTTCATTGCTCGATGCCAGACCCTTAATCTTAATAGATTAGGGTCTGGATTTTTTCCAGGCTAGTAAAATTCAGCTTTCGGCCATCACAATATTTCACAATATTACAGTATTTTGATCACATAAATGTAGCCTTGATGAGCATAAGAGACTTCCATCTCTTCCAAGAGAAATCCTGCCAGCCCCAAACGTATGTATCTAATTAAACCTGTATATATGTATATTTCTTTACTCTGACAAGCCTTTACAAAAGTTGTACATTTTATATGTGACCCTGGACCACAAAACCAGTCATAAGTAGCATGGGTATATTTGTAGCAATAGCCAGTTGTATGGGTCAAAATAATATTTTTTTCTTTTATGCCAAAAATCATTAGGTTATTCAGTAAAGATCCATGAAGATATTTTGTAAATTTCTTACCGTAAAACATAATTTTTTGATTGCTGAGTACTTCATTTGGACAACTTTAAAGGCAATTTTCTCAATATTTGGAATCTGAGATCGCAAAAATAGTTTCCAATAGTTGTATCTCAGCCTAACAAACCATACATCACTGGAAAGCTTATTTATTCAGCTTGATATATAAATCAATTTTTTTTAAAAATTGACCCTTATGACTGGTTTTGTGGTCCAGGGTCACATATATTCTGCTTCTCATTTCCTTAACATCCAAGTCCCATTTGATGAAGTGTTGCACACGCTATTCGAAAGCAAAGCTTTTGTTCTTCTAAGACAGCAGCAGCCTGGCTTTAAAGCACACCAGCCTTTATAATAAAGGCCTTTCCATCCCAAATACCCAAGAGCTCCTCCAACCAGCTGGGAAGGGAACAATGGAAAGTGTGCTAGCAAGCAAAGAATCAGAAAGATCCAGAGACTCATCAACAACACACACAACAGGAATATTATCCTCAGTGGCACCCCTACAGGCTTTCAGCCATGCAGGGCCTAAAAACCTCTATTTCTTCAGCGAGAATCAGACAACATAAACTCAGAATGAGGATGTCATCAGACACCTCACATCCCTGCCACTGTAGCCCGGCTTTAAGGCAGGCTGCTTTACCCTTCTCCTCTCTCAGGAGTAATAAAGGGCTTGTATCAGAGTCCAGGAGCTCCCCAGGATTCCTATGGACGTTTGTAGGGCTTTGTAGTGGCTCAAAACAGCTTCCAGAGGCGTCTACTAGGAAGGAGAGGAGATGGCGGAATAGTGTCCACAGCGTCCCGGCCACAAGGAGTCGAGAGAGGTGGCGGACTGAGTGAGTGAAGGAGTTGCTGATGCAGTATGAGAGAAGAAAGCTGAAAGAGCCACATAATATACAGGTCCAGCCCCAGCACGAATGCAGGAATAGCCTATGAGATCACAACAAGCACAATGAATGTCTTATAAAACAATATATATATATATATATATATATATATATATATATATATATATATATATATACACATATATACTTGCAAAAGTATTCATACCCCTTCATTTTTTTCACGTTTTATGTTGCTGTCTTATGTTAAACTGCTTTTAATTATTTTTTCCACATCAATCTACACTCCATACATCATAATGGCAAAGCAAAAAAACATCTTTGCAAATAAAATAAAAAATAACAATTTTTTTTTTCCCCATTGCATTTGTATACCTACCCTTATCTGGGACAGTTCAAATTTAGCTCAGGAGCATTCATATTACTTATAGATGTTACTACACTTCAGGTGAAGTTAACCTGTGGCAAATTTAATTAAATGGGTATAATTTGGAAAGGCACACATCTTACTAAAAGTGTAGCAGCTGAAAATGCATATCAGAGCAAAAACCAAGCCCTGATGTAAAAAATAAATAAAATTAAATAAAAAAAAAAGGCTTTCATTAGACTGGTGACCAAGAAGCTGAGATAACCACTCTAGTTGAGCTCCATGATCATATACGCAGATGGGAGAAACTTAAAAAAGGACAATGAATACTTTCGCAAGGCACTGTATATACACACACAACTTCACACTCCATAAAACTGTGATAATGTTTCAAAAGTAATTCTAGAGCTAACCAGAATAAGATCTTGCCTGTACAGGTAGTGATTCTTGTTGCCAAATATGCTGTACTTGGAGACCCAGAGACTCAGAACAGGTCCAAACATCACCAGCACAGAGAGGAAGAAGTGAAAATGCCGTCGAAATAAGAAATGAGCCAGTAATCCAGCTGTGAGATCAGTAAACCACACCAGAGCCCAGTGCAGAAGCTTGTTGATAAAGTTAGGAATTCTATACAGTATCTCCTTCAATCCACAAAGATCCATCTTGGTTTGCTGAGGGCAGAACTTCCACTGCATGTTCAACAGATCGACTAACGGCACAAACTGAGAGATCGTCAGAAATGAGATTGTTCTACCATCTGTCAGCTGGGTTACTAACTTCCCTTTTGTTTTCACAGCTGAGTTCAACCTGCTGGTTTATGTCACACTTCTCATCTTGTACGCTCTCACTCACTTACTCACTGTCTTGACAACATTTTGCTCCTAACAGCTCTAAACATTCCCATCTTATCAGCTTGCTCTGTGTGTGATATAAAGCAGCACACCAACATTCCCTTTGAGTTTCAACCGCATTTAGCATCTGTATCTGAAGCAGGGTCAGAAATGAACGAGGGCTCGTGGCAAAAGTGGAGCGAAAATGAACAAAAATGCCCCATAAATTCAAGACTATGAAAAAAATGTTATTGCTGCTTTTCTTCCTCACAATCATGACATCTTTTCTCTGATTTGCATGATAAAAGTCAAATTGATATAAAGAGATATAAACTCACAATTCAGAATTGCAATATAAAGTCAAAATTGCAAGATAACTTTTTTTTTTTTTTTTTTTTTTTTTTTTGCAAATGCAAGATTGTATCTCACAATTCTGACTTTTTTCTTGCAACTAAGAGTTTATATCTCACAATTCTGGGTCAGAATTGCAAGATATAAACTCACAATTCTGACCTTTTTTCTCCGAATTTCAACAACCCTAACACTAAGTATTTTTTCCCCCTCAAAATTTGACTTTATAATGCGCAATTGCGGGTTTATATTTTGCAATTCTGATTTTTACTCAAAATGACAAGTTTATAACTTGCAACCCTGACTTTATAACTTGCGTTTGCAAGTTTATATTTTTCTCCCAACTGCGAGTTTATATCTTGAAATTTTGACTTTTTCTCAGAATTGCAAGTTTATATCACGCAATTATGACTTTTTTCTCACAATTGCAACTTTTTATCTCACAATTCTGACTTTTTTCTCAGAATTGCTTGATATAAATTCCCACTTCTGACTTTTTTCTATTTCTATATTTCTTCGAAATGAACACAATTGCGTGATATAAAGTCCAATTTTGAGGTGAAAAAAAGAATGTTCTCAGAATTTAGAGTTTATATCTCACAATTCTAACTTAACTTGCAATTGCGTGTTATAAAGTCAGAATTGCAAAACAAAAATCTGAATTGTCAGTTTATATCTCACAGTTCTGAGAAAAAACGCAATTCTGAGGAAAAAAAAGTCAGAATTATGAGAGAAAAAAAAATTCCTATTTAAATTTTTTATTCAGTGGTGGAAAACAGTTTCCATAGATTCCTGCATAACTTTCTCTCAAGAGTCCAGAAGCTAAGCTCTATATTGTGTGATTCCTCCAATAAAAGATTTCTCTAATAGTGAAACCATGTAAAAAAATAATCTTGTCTTTGTCATTCCAGTGAAGGTCAATCTTAATAACAGGAAAACTAGTTTATATCTCGCAATTCTGACTTAATATTTTGCAATTCTTTTTTCCTGCAATTCCAAGTTTATATCTCGCAATTCTGACTTTATGACTCCCAATTGTGAGTTTATATTTTGCGATTAATACTTTTTTCTCGCAATTGCATTTATATCTTACCCTGGAAATCCAGAGGTCTCGCGAGAGCACACTTTGAATTGTCTCTGCAAGACACTCTGGCATTGAGCAATGATGCAGGTTACTGCATTACGTAAGCAATTCTGGGAACCAATCAAATCGGTGTATCTGATGTAGGCGGGCCAGAGGCGAGCTAAGATGATGACGACAGCACTGCGACGTCCGGAATCATTTAGTAAACATTGAGAGATGGCCAGATGAACACCAGTTGTTTGAAACGGCTTTGGCCGCTACAATGAACGAGTTAGACTTGGCTTTTCATATAAAAGAGGAACAGAAAACCGCGCTCAAATCGTTCCTTTGCAAGAAGGACGTTTTTGCTGTTTTGCCGACTGGAATACGGCAAGAGTTTAATCTATCAGTTAGCTCCGCTGGTAGCTACTGTAAGCGTATGGGGCTTAGTGAAAACTTAGTGATTGGTCGTGGCGTTATCCAATTGCGTGCAGTGAGAGTTTCAAATGCATGCTTGGTGCCGCCCCTCAAGTTAGACCCTTTTCATTGCTCGATGCCAGACCCTTAATCTTAATAGATTAGGGTCTGGATTTTTTCCAGGCTATTTATATCTCGCAATTCTGACAGAAAATTCAGAATTGGAAAATGAAACCTCGCAAGTGTGAAAAAGCAAAGTCAAAATTGTGAGATTAAAAAGTCGCAATAACCTTTTTAATTTTTTTATTCAATGACAGAAACTGTCCTCCATACAGTGCAGTGTGACGTTTTTTCCCCACAATTGCAAGTTTACATATCGCAATTCAGACTTTTTTCTCAGAATTGTGAGATATAAAGTTGCAATTCTGAGAAATTAAGTTAGAATTGTGTTATACACTCAAACATGCGAGTTATAAAGTAAGAATTGCAAAATAACAACTCAATTCTGACTTTTTTTTCAATTGCATGACATAAGATGGCAAGTGTGAGTTATAAAGTCAGGATTGCAAGACATAAACTTGCAATTTTCAGAAATAAAGTGAGAATTGTGAAATATAAACTTTTTCAGCAGTTCTGAGAACATATAAGTCTTTCCCCCCTCAAAATTGGACTTTATAACTTGCAATTGCAAGTTTGTTTAGCAATTCTGACTTTTTTCTCACAATTGTAAGTTTAAACCTTGAAATTCTGACCTTTTCTCAGAATTGCAAGTTTATATCTCACAATTCTGACTTTATAACTTGCAATTTCGAGTTCATATTATGCAATTCTGACTTTTTTCCTCGCAATTGCGAGTGTATATCACGCAACTCTGACTTTTTTGTACGTTTGTATATTGTTTTCTGTATTGATATTAATAGGGCTGCCCCTAATAGTTGACTTACCGTTAGTGGACGAGAAGATGCTTGGTTGACCGAACTTTTAGTAGTCACTTAGTCGCAGAAAAAAAAATCCAAAGGAAGTGGCGAAGTCACGCAGTCTGTGATGGACAGATTATTAACAGCTGGTCTGTGTGGTAATATAGTACATCGGCCAGGACATCCAATCATTCATCGTCCTCAAATATGGCTTTTCATCTGAATTTTGCAAGTAGTGACAACTTTACATGGCCGCTTAATCTAATGTTAACCTAGAAAAATGTGCGCTATTCAAGTGTCTGTGCGGAGTGTGGAAACTAAATAGTAGAGCCCTCACTGCATGACAGATGGAGGCGCCGATGCGGTCACTTGCTCTTAAAATACTTTTTGCTCAGAGATAAGAGTAATACATCTCTTGAATCTCTAAAAACTGCACACACTATTTGTGTGCACTCAAAATAACAACGAAACGCTGCACTTGTGTAAAACAATTAATGCAAACAGGATGCATTTTCTGCTGCCTAACCAAAACTCTGTGTATACTTGCCTTGCAGACATGTAAAAAATATATCTATAGAGAGCTAAATATCTACTTTCAAATGAAATGTATTCCATATGAGTCAGTGTCACGACTTCATCTTTTAAGACAAAAACAACGAAAGCACTAGTTTATCAATAAATCATAAAATGTTATTGCACACGTCAATGTGAGTACCTAAATTCTGACATTGCGCTAAATTAAAAAAAAAATTTCTAAATGCATATAGCACATAAAAATTACCTTGCAAAGCAAACTAGCTGAAATATTTGAAATACGATTTATAGTCCAAACAAAGAAAGTTGTGTGCATAAATTTAATTATTCTTGTAAAACAATTTTGTGAGTGTACCAATGAGTTCTAAATGCACTTAAATCATACACAAATCAAACCTTTGTGTCAACAAAACATATTTGCACACACACTCTGACACTCTCTCTCACACACACACACACACACACACACACTCCCGTACCCGTAAACCCACAACTGCCTCCACACACACTTTTAACACACATTCAGAGTTTCACAAAGAAAATTATTATTTTTTACATTGAACTACAAAATCAAATCCTGAACATTAATAGCAATAAAATATCTTACAATATTTAGAATTATTCCCAGAAATCTTTGCACGTTTAGAAACATGTCCATTATGTGTAAAATATTTTGCTATATTTCATTATGCAAGTATTGCTTTTGTAGGGAAAGCAACACACGTTACCATACAGTAATTTTTCAAGCAAAGCAGTTGTGTCGTGCCTGTCTGAAATCATGCGTTCTTGTACCTAAGCTTAAACCTGCGCTTAAATCTCTGAGCTCAAAGAGAGGCATAAAAGAGAAATCACAGCACGCCCCCGGTGTCCATTAACTAAATGTCAAGGATGCTTTTAGCTTAAACATATTTGTACCATCATTTTGTGCCATTAATGTGAAATCAAACAAACACCTGAAGACCCTGCCTAACACTACATTAATATGATTTCACAGAATTCTCTGCACAAAATTTGTTCTCTTTTCTGATTTTTTTTCTTGTTTTTCTGCATTTATCCTTCATCCCATTCCTGCCATGATGGCACCATCTACCTCTGACGTCATCAATAGCGTTTAGTTTTCATCTCCACCGTATCCACGTTCATCCTCTCTCGGTCTTTGTCCAGAAGGTGATTCTGTCTATGTTCCCACAGACGGATAGCACCATCCCACTGAGCAAACGTGACGAGAAAAAAAGACAGCCAATGAGTTAGTCTGGTCTTATAAAGGTAAAGTGTTAAATTTATGTTTTTTTTATTTCTTAGTCTTAGTCCTGTGTCAAATGTCCTTTTTGGTTTTTAGCATATTTAGTCAACCTACACTGTTGACTCAAGATGCCCATGTCCACCACTGAATAAAAATAAAAAAAGCTAATTACAGCTTTTTATCTCACAATTTTTCACTTTTTTTTTCAAGTTTACATCTCGCAATTGACTTTTTTTCTCAGAATTATGATATGAACTCGCAATTGTGAGTTATAAAGTCAGAATTGCAAAATAAAAACTCACAATTCTGACTTTTTTTCTCAGAATTGCGTGATATAAACTGGCAATTGTGAGTTAAGTCAGACTGGCGAGACAAACTCAATTTTGAGAAATAAAGTCAGAATAACAAGATATAAATTCACAATTCTTGTTTTCTAACAATTGCGAATTTACATCTTGCAATTCTGACTTTTTTCTCAGAATTATGATATAAACTCGCAATTCTGAGAAAAGAAGTCGGAATTGCGTGATATAAACTCGCAATTGTGAGTTATTAAGTCAGAATTGCTAAATAAAAACTCATAATTCTGACTTTTTTCTCAGAATTGTGTGATTTAAACTGGCAATTGTGAGTTATTAAGTTAAAATTGCGAGACAAACTCACAATTTTGAGAAATTAAGTCAGAATTACGAGATGTAAATTCCCATTTCTTACTTGTTTTCTAACAATTGTGAATTTACATCTTGCAGTTCTGACTTTTTTCTCAGAATTATGAGATATAAACTTGCAATTCTGAGAAAAGTCAGAATTGCGTGATATAAACTCACAATTGTGAGTTATAAAGTCAGAATTGCTAAATAAAAACTCACAATTCTGACTTTTTTCTCAGAATTGCGTGATATAAACTGGCAATTGTGAGTTATTAAGTCAAAATTGCGAGACAAACAATTTTGAGAAATATAGTCAGAATTATGAGATATAAAATTCACAATTCCGAGTTTTTATCTTGCAATTCAGATTTTTTTCTGAGAATTGCGTGATATAAACATGCAATTGTGATTTATAAAGTCAGCATTACGAGACATAAACCCCAATTTTTCTCAAAAATAAAGTCAGAATTGCGAGATGTAAACTCACAACTCTTTTTTTCCTAGTTTTTTGTTTATTCAAATTTTAGTTGACTAAAAGGTTGGGAATTTTAGTCTAGTTTTAGTCAATCAAGTCTTATATTTCAGCTATGCCGCATAACTTTCTTAAACCAGAGAGAGCACATGTTCATGGCAGCCAAGTTTTAGTAAAACAGACGGGAAATTATTAGTGGCTTTTGACATCTGGCTACCGCAAGCAATAAAACTGCTGGAGGTTTTTCTACTATACTATACTAATATAATATACCATTTTTTGCCTACACTTTTTTCAGAATTGCATGATACAAAATTCGCAGTTCTAACTTTTTTTCTTGGAACTGTCAAATATAAACTCGCAATTGCGTGCTATAAAGTCAGAATTATGAGATATAAACTTGCAATTGCGACTTATAAAGTCAGAATTACGAGATATAGTCACAATTCTGACTTTTTTCTCAGAATTGCATAATATAAACTAGAAACTGTGAGATAAATAGTTTTTATTTATCTTTTTTTTTTTTTTCAGTGGTGAAAACAGGCTTCCAAAGTTGTTTGTTTATTAAAATTTTAGTTGGGATATAATGATAAATGTTTTTTTGAGCAGCAAACCAGAATATTAGAAGGATTTCTGAAGGATCGTGAGACTGGAGTAATGATGCTAAAAATTCAGCTTCGAAATCACAAGAAATAAAATACATTTTAAAATATATTCAAATAGAAAACAGTTATTTTAAATAGTAAAAATATTTCAACATTTTACTGTTTTTTCTGTACTTTGGATCAAACAAATACAGGCTTGGTGAGCAGAAAAAGAGACTTATTAAAAAAAATAAATAAATAAAATAAAATCTTACTGTTTAAAAATTTTGGACTGGTAGTGTATTTAAGTCCCGTCTTTTTTTGTCAACTATATCACCAATTGATACATTAACAGTGTTTAATGATGTCATGTCTTGTCTTTGTCTCTTCTTAGTCATAAATAAAATGGTTGTCAACAAATATTTTTCATCATAGTTTTCATTAACAAAATAAACACTAGTATTAAAGACAGGTTTTACTTACAGAGCTGCTGACCATGTTGTTGCGATACGGGTGCCAGCTGACGTCCCTCACACATGCGTCATGATTGGACAATTTGGACACAATGCGTCCCGTCAACACATCATAAACTGCAAAGATAGGAGGAAGTAAAACAATGCAGATTTGCATAATAACAAAAAGCCTCTTTCGAAGACATTTATTATGCAATTATTATCTACTCACTGACGATTTTGCCTGTTGAACAGCCTGTGTAAATGTATTTCTGTCCAGTGGTGAATTCAGGGGAAAAGCGGCAGCGGACGAGCGTGTGCAGAACCCCGTGACCCCTGTAGGTCATCACAGAGGTGTCACCAGTCAGCTTATGCCTCTTTAGTGCTGCAGGCCAACAAAACATCAAGTCAAAACAGGCGCTTTGTGTTCGTATGTAAAATTAAGGTTAAAACAAACCAGCAGGTCTAGCAGGTCTATTATAGTCACTCAAACATGCTAACGCACCTCTCTGGGGAACCTGCTGCCAGCGGTAGTCCCAGTTCTGTTGTGTGACAGCGAGCCGTGAGGCCGCGAGTCCCTCTTTGGGTGAAAACTTCCTCACGTCCCACAGCTTGATGGTCTGATCTTTGGAGTTGCTGATCAAGTACCGAGCATCACCCTTTAGGATAACATACATACATTTGAACTTGCAACTTTTATGATAACAGTCCTAGACGACCTTCACCTTGTTTGCTGTGACATACAATTCATGACCAAAAGTATGTGAACACCCACAATTTTTACCACAAATAAATGCTGTTCTTTTGAACTTTCTATTCAGCAAAGAATTCTGGAAAAAAATTTTTCAGCATTGATAATAATAAGTAATGTTTCTTAAAGGATTAGTTCACTTCCAGATCAAAAATTCACAGATATTGTACTCTTGTCATGTCTCATGTCTTTCTTTTTTCAGTCATAAAGAAATTGTTTTTTGAGGAAAGCATTTCAGGATTTCTCTCCATATAATGGATATGTATGGTGCCCCAAGTTTGGACTTCCAAAATGTGCAGCCTCCGAGAGCTCTAAATGATCCAAGCTGAGAAACAAGGTTCTTATTCAGCAAAACGATTGGTTATTTTCTAAACAAATTGACAATTTATATACTCTTTATCCTAAGGATTCTGAGAAAAAAGGCAGAATTGTGACTTTATATCTCCCAATTCTGACTGTTTAAATACTCGATTTTATATCTCATAATTCTGAATTTTATAACACACAATTGAGAGTTAATATCTCCCAATTCTGTGAAAAAAAAGAAGTTAGAACTGTGAGTTGTATCATGCAATTCTGAGAAAAAAGATCAGAATAGTGAGATAAATCCCAGCCGAGAAAGAAGGGTCTTATTCACCAAAACGATTGGTTATTTTCTAAACAAATTGACAATTTATATACTATTTAATCTCAAATGCTCGTCTTGTCCCGTCTCTGCGATGCGCATGCGTAGACCCTTCTTTCTTGACTGGGATCATTTAGAGCCCTTTGAAGCTGCATTTAAACTGCATTTTGGAAGTTCAAACTTGGGGACACCAAACATATTCTTTATATGGAGAGAAATCCTGAAATGTTTTCCTCAAAAAACAATTTCTTTACGACTGAAGAAAGAAAGACATGAACATCTTGGATGACAAGGGGGTGAGTACATTATCTGTTATTTATGTTCTGAAAGTGAACTAATCCTTTAAGCACCTAATCAGCATATTAAAATGATTTCTGAAGGATCATGTGACACTGAAGATTAAAATAATGGCTGCTAAAAATTCAGCTTTGGATTACATTTGAATATATTTTAAAATAGAAAACACTAACATTTCAGATTATTACAGTTTTTACTGAATTTCTAATCAAATAAATGCAGCCTTGGTGAGCTGTGCAGTGTGTTGTAACTGTATTTTGCCTTCAACAATGATACCATCAAATATGACTGTACAGACTGTGCTGTTTTACCTTGCTGTGTATGAAAGTGATTCCATCCCTGTGTCCGGCTAGATGTCCCACAGGCTGTGGTCTGTCTTCTCTGAGTGTACGCCTGTCCCATACTTTACACAGAGCATCATCACTGCCTGAGAACAGCAGCTGTGATGAACTGTCTGCAAACGCTACGGCATTCACATCATCCTCATGAGCGTCGATCTGAAAGGTGGTGAGATAAAGAAAGAAAAACACATGAGTCATGCTACAGAGGGCAATGTCTGGATAATGTTATCATTAAACCTAGCTTACATAGAAATGATCACTTTAAATTCAGAACGATAGACCTTTGATGCACTGAGACCGGGGAGCTGTAAAGATTACGCAAGGCTTAGAGTCACAGGACGGCTGAGATGTATGACAGTTCGACAGTAGAGTTAACTGATATTGATTCGATAAAAGGTAAAAAGCACCATTAAAGGATCTGTTCTCTTTCAGAATTAAAATTTCCTGACAATTTACTCATCCCCATGTCATCCAAGATGTTCATGTCTTTCTTTCTTCAGTTTCTCCATATTGTCGACTTCTATGGGGACCAATGAGTTGAACGTCAAAATTGCAGTTTCAATGCAGCTTCACAGGGCTCTATAGATCTTATCTAGTCTTATCTAGCAAAACGACTAGTTAAAATTAATTTACTTTTTAATCACAAATGCTCTTGCACTAGTGGGTAGCTCTTCGTCTGTGTACTCCAGTTCAAAAAGGATAAAAAACTCCATCTCATCTCCTCATCTCCTTTTTTTGTAAAGTGTGTTTGACTTTCTTTGCACATTAGCTTTGTAAAGACTGGGTCAGTACCTCTGCCTACATCACTGCATGTGTGATTACATAATGCGTGAGGTCAAGCTAGTGCAAGATAATCATTTGTGGTTAAAAAGTATATACATTTTAAAAGAAAATGGCAGATTGTTTCGCCCTTATTCCTCAGCTGGGATTGTGTAGAGCCCTCTGAAGTGGTATTGAAACTGCAATTTGGACCTTCAAGCCATTGGTCCCCACTGAAGTCCACTATATGGAGAAAAATCCTAGTCTTAATTTCTGAAGAAAGAAACACATGAACATTTTGGATGACATGGTGGTGAGTAAATTATCAGGATTTTTTTTATTCTGGAAGTAACTAATTCTTTAATTCAACATCTTCTACAAATGTTTTTAAGTGTACTGTATTTAGAAGTGCAGCAGATGAAAATGGGTTTGTGATGATGGGGTTTTTGTGACTTTTTCTCTTCCACTATCCTCTAAATTCCTTTCGTTTCTAGGAATGTTGACCCTGGATTAGAAGTGCAAATTTACACCCTTCTATTATTTAACTAATGTGTGAATCATACCTTTAGAGTTCTCTTGTTTTGTTCACGATCAAACACGTACAGGCAGCCATCATTTGCACTATTTGATAGAGACAAAAAGCATCTCAGTAAGAATAAAGTAACATTTTGGTTTTCTGTGTATGTATTGTAGGGGTTATCGTGCTTTAAAATAAAATAAAATCTTCCAATAGTTAATTATAAGAGAGTGTCTACGTATTTCTGGCATGTAGTTTACATACTGTATGTTAAAAAGTATATATTTTCATGGAGGACTAGGAGTACCACTTAAAAATAAAATAATAAAAATTACTTTTTAAATAATGTTACATTACAAATAATGGTATATTGTTAATAATAGTCATACTAAATGCTATTAAATGCTGCATTTAAATTAATGCATTATTTTGTTACATGCAACTTTTAAACATGAATTAAATAAATCTCTTGATAAATGTCTATATACACTACTAGTCAAAAGTTTTTGAACAGTAAGATTTGTAATGTCACTTCTGCTCACCAAGCCTGCATTTATTTGATCCAAAGTACAGCAAAAACACTACAATTTATAAAATATATATATATTTGTAATATTTTATAATAACTGTTTTCTATTTTAAAATGTAATTTATTTCTGTGATTTCAAAGCTGAATTTTAAGCATCATAACTCCAGTCACATGATCTTTCAGAAATCATTGTAATATTCTGATTTGCTGCTCAAAACATTGATTATTATTATTATTATGTTGAAAACATATATATAAGACATAAGTAGTATAATTTTCTTAAGGTTTCTTTGATGAATAGAAAGAAGAATAGACTTTATCTGAAATAGAAATCTAACATTATAAATGTCTTTATCATCACTTTTGACCGATTTAAAGCATTCTTGCCATTCTTCCTAAAAAAAAAGTATACTGACTCCAAGCTTTTAAATGGTAGTGTATAATGTTACAAAAGTTTTTTATTTCAAATATATGCTGATCTTTGTTTTTGTTTTTTTTGCTATACTTTGAATCAAATAAATGCAGGCTTGGTGAGAAAATGCTTCTTAAAAAAACAATAAAAATCTTTAGTAGTGTATACAATAAATCCAAATCGAAAAGCAAATAATTAATTATTGTTTACATTGAACTACATTTTAAACATCAATAGATATACTGCTAATAAATAAAATTTAATAAAAAAAAAATAAAAAAAAAACACTAAAATAGTGGAAATCAGAAAAGCAAAACAAAAAAGTATCCAGATCATATTTTGGGGTTAGTTTTCTTAGATCATATTATGTTACTAACCCGCCTAAAATTTCTTTTCCGTCTGTCGATGCTGCCAGTGAGAAAACACAGAATCTCCTTTCATCAGGACTGAAAGAAAAAAGACATCTGTCAGCATCACCAACACTAAACAACAACAACAGTCATTTCTATGGTGATTACATTCAATACACCCTACAGGCTATACTGAAACATAAATTAAATATAAATCTTTAAAAATCTAAACTCATTTCCATTCACACAGCTCTACTGTCCTTGGGGATGAACAGAGCAAGACCAAACCTAGTTCTAAACAGCATAATATTACAGTTTATTATCACAGAATGGTCACTAAATGTTATGCAATGGAGGAAAGACATTAACATGGAGATGTGAACTTAATGAGAGAGGCAGAAAGACATGCAAAGTCAACTACTGGCATTATTAGTATATCTGAAGGCGCTATGTTACTTTGTTTACAATTTTAATAAAGGATGGTTACTGTTCTTACATATTATTTTGCATATTTATTTATATACTAAGTTTTTACAACAGTAATGAGTGTCAAAAGGTTAAAAACAGAAGAAGAAGTGAACTCAATTAAGAATTGTATCTAAAAATAAACAAAACCAACCACAATTGGTCATTACTTTAAACACTTCCTTCAGATTTCACTTTGCCAGTGTGTTGAGTTTCGGTTAGCTCACAGTCACATGATGGCTGTGGTGATGAACGGTTATGGAAATCTGTTAAACTGTCTGTTATCCACATGAAGAGGAAGCATACAGGTGATTACCTGAGTTTCAATGCTAAAATGTACTATGAGGAAACACTAACTTGAGGTCCAGAGCGGTGTGTGTTTCATTGTCCCCATCTACACTGCACACATGGACTAAAGAGAGGGAGCACAGACAAATATGCATTACTGGAATCAATAACAGTAGTGCCAACGAAGCAGTTTAAGTGATCTGGCTGTGTCTTACTGTAGTCAGACCAACTGGAGTACAGCACGCAACGTGCATCAGGGGTGAAACACACATCCAGAATACTCCAGCCCACATCTCTGGCCTTTACTGTCTTCTTTAGAGTAAAACGGCCCCTGCTAGTGTCATATAGCCTGATATTCTGATCTATAAAAGCAAAGACAGGAGGAAGAAAGTATAAGATGATGTTTGCGCTACACAGTTAAAATGTTTGATGTTAGTAAGATTTTTGTGAGTTTTTGTTAAATATCTTGCATAGGATTTTTTTTTTGATCACAATACAGTAATATTGTGAAATATAATTACTATTTAAATGTAATTTATTTTTGTGATGGCAAAGCTACATTTTCAGCATAATTACTCTCCAGCCTTCTGTGTCACACGATCCTTCGAAAATCATTTTAATATGCTGATTTGCTTCTGAAGAAATGTTTCAAAAGAAAACTTTTGGTAACTTAATTATTTGTTGAGTACAATGTTCACATGCATTTTTGCATTTCTTACTACAAAAACACCTTACTACCTCAAAGGTTTCAACAGTAGTCTATGTACTTAAATTAAAGCCAAAAAAGATTGACACAATTACACTACAGGACTTTTGCAGAGCTTTGTTATGCATTTGAACATGTCTGAGGCATGACTGGCATTTGGAAACCACTAAAAATAGAACTAATGACTAATGAATACTAATGACAAAATCTTTAATTACAGTCTCACCTTGGCATGCAGACAGGAACATGTTTCCCTCATCGCTGTAGACTCCACAAAAGACTTTCTGTTGGTATGTGTCTTTGTATACCACATGGTTGGGCAGGAAACTATGAGGGAATGTATGTGAATTATTAAACATATGCAAAGACTGATTAGTTTTACAAAGAAAATTTTAAATGCACTGACATACAGTGCCTTGCGAAAGTATTCATACCCCTTCTTTTTTTATGTTGATGCCTTATGTTAAACTGCTTTAAATTACTTTTTTTCCCACATCAGTCTACACTCCATACGCTATAATGGCAAATAAAAAAAAAAACAGGTTTTTAACATTTTTGCAAATTTATTACAAATTTAAAACCTAAATGATTCCTTTGCATAAGTATCCATACCCTTATCTGGGACAGGAGCATTCATATTGCTTGTAGATGTTACTACACTTTGAGTGAAGTTAACCTGTGGTAAATTCAATTAAATGTGCATAATTTAGAAAGGCACACACATCATAACAAAAGATCTAACATCTAAAATGCATATCAGAGCAAAAACCAAGCACTGAGCTATAAAAAAAAACTGCCTGTAGAGCTCAGAGACAGGGCTGCATCTAGCCACACATCTAGGAAAGAGTTCAGAGATAATTCTGCTGCACTGAAGGTTTACAGAAGCATGTAGTCTTCATACCCTTAATGGAAGAAGTTTGAAACAACAACGACTTTTCCTAGAGCTGGCCTGATGCAGAAGGCTAGAGTAGCTAGTGTGGTGACCAAGAACCTGATGGTCACTCTAGTTGAGCTCCATGATCATATATGCACATGGGAGAAACTTACAGAAGGATAAACATCACTGCAACACTTCACCAATCTGGGCTTTATGGTGGTGTGACGAGACTCAATCCTCTCCTCAGTGAAACCAGTGAAAACACACTTTGCAACTGCAAAGAAACACCCAAAGGATCCTCTGACTGTGAGAAACAAGATTCTGTGTTCTGACAAAACTCAATTCCAGGCACTGCTCATCATCTGCAAAATACCATCCCAAAAGTAAAGTGTGCTGGTAGCAGCCTCATGCTGTGGGGCTGTTTTTCAGTGGCAGGGACTGAGGGACTCAGAGGGAGAGTAGAAGAAAAGCTCAATGCACCAAAATATTGAGAAAACCCATTCCAGAGCATTCAGAACCATAGGCAGAAGGTTCACCTTCCAACAGGACAATGAACTTAAGCACACTTGGCTTATAGACAACTCTGTGAATGTCCTCGAGTGGTTTGAACCCAATCAAACATTTTTGGAGAAACCTGAAAATGTCTGCCAGACCCCATCCAAGCTGACAGATCTTAAGAGGTGAGGCAAACAAAATGTCAGATAATTGCCAAATGTTGTGCAAATCTTGTATCATCCCCAAAAAGACTTAAGGCTGTAAAGGTGTTTCAACTATATACTGAGTTAAGGGTATGAATACTTTTGCAATGCACTTATTTCAGTTTTTTTTTTCTTTAAATAAATGTATGTTAAGTTGTGACATTTTTTTTGCTTTGTCATTATAGTGCATGGAGTGTAGACTGATGTGGAAAAAAAAGTAATTTAAAACAGTTTAACATAAGGCAGCAACATCACACATGAAAAAATTCAGGGGTATGAACTCTTTCGCAAGGCACTGTATGTGCCTCTGTATCTGTGAGTATCCAGCATTTACGTTTCAGACACACATTATTATTATGGTAGCATAGCATTTATGTTGCACTTACTGTGAACGGATTCGGCTGCACTCTCCATGAGAGAAACTTGACCCACGACACCGCCCCTGTTCCCGCTTCAGAAAAAAATACACAGTTAAGACTATAAAAAGTTGCACATTTCTGAACTCTGTTTGGCTGTATAAAGATTTCCCGATTTCTTAAAGTGATAATTTATCCAAAAATGAAAATTCAGTCATTAATTACTCACACTCGTGTCATTACAAATCTGTAAATTAAGATAGAACATCCACCTTTTTTAGTTCATTATCTGTATGTTCTGGTTGAAATAAGTAAGACTGGGCAAAAAAGTCTTCCTGTGCTTGTAAATAACGCCTTATTTACAATCCAGTTTGTACAATCCTGCGTCAGTAGTGTCACACATATGCGTCGAGGTATTCCCGTGAACGCAAGGCAGAGACTGACACAGAATTGTTGAACAGTTGAAAATTATTCTTGCAGCTTCATGGGCTATTTTATTGATGTCCTTACTACCTTACTGGGCCTTGAACGTGTCAGTTGCATTGCTGTCTTTGCAGTGTCAGAAAGCTCTCGGATTTCATCAAAAATTTCTTAATTTGTGTTCTGAAGATGAACTAAGGTCTTACAGGTTTGGTATGTCATGAGGGTGACTAATTAATGACAGAATTTTCATTTCTGGGTGAACTATCCTTTTAACAGCAAATCTGAAGAGCTGCAAAGTAAAACGGCTGGATAAGCTGCTCATTCAGTCTTACCTCTGCCAGCATATGTGTGAAACTGTGTCTGCCCTTTAAGCTTGAGGAAGCAGTGGCCAGCAGGATCTGAGTGCAGATCTCACTGCGGTCAACTTCCTGTGTGTCTGGTTGGGCATCCACTGAGCGAGAATAAATAAGCCACAGTAATTGTTTAATTCAATTGTATTGACGGCCACATTGCTCACTTTTATAGACTGAAAATGATGCCACACAGTCCATAATTCTCACCTGGAGGGTCATATCGATGTCCTAGCCGGCCATCCCAGGCCCCATCGCTGTCTTCATCTGAGTCTGAATATGACTGCACGAGCTGTAGGCCCGTCGCTCCACTTCCATGGACCAGGCGGACCTGGCCCCTACAGGAGAGAAAAAGTAAAGAACTCTTTTTAATACCCATATATTGACAAAAGAGGAAGTGGCAGAGTTCCAACACGTATAAAATGCAGCCCAGTCAAAGGGATTGTCAAATAAATGCTATAGAGGTTTTGCATATAATTACCTTCGCAGTAGGTACGCCAGAACTTGTGCTAAATCAACGTCTTCTTCAGATCCTGACTGCCTCTCGGCCTGTGTGCGACCCGTCTGATTGGAATTCTGATTAGGTTCTGGTTCTGACTGGTCTGGGTTGCTGCCAGAGCCCCGACCGGACATCCCAGAACTGGACTGAGAGCCCATAGACTGATTGTCTGCCAAGGCATTTATTCAGAAATTAGCAATACAGCAATCACATTTGTGACCCTGGAACACAAAACCAGTCTTAAGTAGCACAGGTATATTTGTAGCAATAGCCAAAAATACTCTGAGTCTGTATGGGTCAAAATTATTAATTTTCCAAAATACCAAAAATAATTAGGATATTAAGTAAAGATTATGTTCCATGAAGATATTTTGTAAAATTTCTACCATAAATATATAAAAACGTAATTTTCGATTATCAATATGCATTGATAAGAACTTCATTTGGACAACTTTAAGGATTTTCAAGTAGTTGTATCTTGGCCAAACATTTTCCTATTATAATAAACCATTTATCAACTGAAAGCTCATTAATTCACCTTCTTTATTTAGCAGAAATTGTCCATTATGACTGATTTTGCGATCCAGGGTCACATTTATGTCGTAAAAGGCAAGATATATTATAAAGAATGCTAACATTTCTTTAAAGATATTGAACAACATCTTTTAGTAATGGCAAAGCTGAATATTCAACAGCCATTACTCTAGTTTTCTGTCATCAGATCATTCAGAAATATGCTGATTTTTTTTTTTTTACATTTCTTCTTCTTTTTCATCTTATACTAATTTAATCATATTGATCTCAAATGTTTGAACTCTACTATTTATGTAAAAAACGTATTTAAAAAATTAAAATTAAAATTAACAAAGATTAAAACATTTTATTAAGGCTTTTTATGCATTTTAACATGTTTGAGAAATACTAAGAAGAAACATTATTATTATTATTATTATTATTATTATTATTTTAAAAAGCAAAATATACACAATTCTAGGGCTGTCTTAACAACATTTGACAGCATTTTAGTAATACTATACTTTTGTAAATATTATGATATATACGAAATAATAAGGAATATACTTGTCTGACCATAAATTTGTAATGGGCATGTCACAATGCATAAATATGTATTTTATGGCAAAATGAACACTGATGTAAGTTAGTGCATTTATTGTGCGGTATGTCAGTGATATTAACATCCCAATATTTGCTTGTCTTGAGAAATTATGACACTACACAGGTGATTTAAATTAACTTTGACATGCAGCTGACAAAAGACCGTGATGTAACTGACAGGCGAGCATGCTAAAATGACAGGCTAGAAATGATAAGCGCAAATGACATGGGAAGAGCACTTCGTATAATGGTTTCATATTTAGAAACTAAGAGTTTAAAAGCGCAAAATATATAAAATCCTATTTATTACGTTAAATATACATCCAAAACAGCCCTTTGTTTATAAGTTAGCGTTCAGGCTAGCACTGTAAGCGACCTACAAAAGAGAGACACCTACCAGTTAAATGGTAACAGCGCTTTGACAGCTCTTCTGCTCCGTTGGTTTCTTCCTGCAGGCCTCAGTAAAATAACCACAAACAGTGTTGTCAAAAATTAAACTTGTAAACATCTAAGTTCAGTATGCGAAACGCTTCTATTTCCCTGAGTTGGTTTAAGACTCTCCAGGTTCGTGACGCGCCATGTTGTTTACGGTCTCGAGACTCGCCTTCCTCTGGTCACGTGACACACAGACGCTCTCCCACAGAGCAAACACAAGTATGATACAATTTACAAACAGTTCATTTACGTAATTGAATATGTCACTGACAATGAAGCTGTCTATATTGAAAATATTTAACAGCCAAACACCCTTAAAACGCTATACTCTTAATAGGAAAATTAGACGATCTTTGAATAGTCATCTCCCAAAACATCCGATTTTTTTTTTTGTTATTGTTTTTTTAAACGATAAATTTTTATTAGGTGTTGGAAGGAAGTGACTCAAAAATATACCTAGCTACACTACATTAAAAGCTACATAAAAAGTAATTATATGTAGTTTTCCTAAATGTAAAATTAATTCAAATGAATCCACTAATGTATCTAATATGTGTTTTTATTAACAAACCGGTAACCGTTTTAATTCTCGCTCGTTTTATTTTCATTTTTACTGTAATTATTTGCATTGAGAATAAATATTAAAGACCAAGGACGTTGTGGATTAATTCGCCAAAATAAAGCTCAGGGGAATCCAACTAAAATGAGTGTGCAGGGTTGTTGTTGTTTTTTTGTTTTTGTTTAGGCTATTTATTTATTTTTATTTATTTTATTTTTTTGCGCCACTGTGCCAAGATTTCGATAGATAGACAGATAAATCTAAGATAAAGTCATAATAATTTCAGAATAAAGTCAAAATTACAAGAGTTTCTTGTTATTGAGTGAATGAAGTTATTAATTCAAATTAATGTGAAATTTCCACCTACTCTGCGAAAAAAAAACATCTTCACGTGGATTTAATATTTAAAAAAAACAGCAATAAAACGAAGAAAGTAGCTCCAACTCGGTTTGCTTATGAATAATAAAAAAAAAATTTAATTATAACAGTCTCAACATTTGTGAGGTAAATGTTGATTCACATTCACTAGCTAGTTTGATTGAGTTTTTCGAATTATGTGAGACATTAGTTTTATTGAATTATTCAGATTTTTTTTTCAACATGTCTTCTGTTCATCCATGTTTATTTTGTGTTGTGTAAAAGAGGAAAAGATGATTCACATGCTGTCTGAACAGAGGCATACACAGTGATCTCACACCACATTAAAGAGTCTAAAAACAAATTTATTTTTGTATTTGTAGCCTATTGCTAGTGATAAAATTGACATAATTTAAGGGCTGAGACTCTGTGTAGTAACATAGCACAAATCTGGACTTAAAAACATTAAATATTATTTCCAAACATTTATACCGTCAATAAAACAGCTTGTGAATAGCCGCGTCACATTATTTTCCTCAGAAAAGACATAAGTTAATTTAAGTAGGCTATACTTCACAGTGGAAAGATGTTCTTTTAGGAATTATGGAAAACTCTAGAGACCCACACGTTTTTTAAATAAATTTCTTTATATTAATGTTTTATTGCATTTAAAAATGAGAAGCAATTATATTGAGTTCATATTGCCCTCAAAGAAACAAAGGAGTTTCGAATTGTGCCTATGATATCTCCCCCTAGCTTTTGAAATTTTGTTTGTATTTGTTGGAATTGACTTGTATTGAATGTTTTGTCATTGTTCAGTAAAAAAAAACAAACAAAAAAAAACAAACAAAAAAAAAACATCACAGCGAACAGAAAAAAAAAGTTAATTTAAGTGAAACAAATGATAGAAAACGGTTGTGTTAGCTTAAAAAGTGGGTGGACACTGTTGATGAAGTGCACGCGCTAGTTTAGTGAGCGTGGTTAAGTTAGTTTATCGGACACTCTCTTGCTGTCAGAAAATCACAATTTTGTTATTTTTGTTTACTAAATTACTGTATTACCGTAATTTTGTTGTTTTTGTTAACTAAATTAATAGTTTCACATAGGGGTGGGCGGATCGATAGTATCGTATTGGTATCGGATCGATACTAGCCTGCTGAGATCGATACTTTAACTTATTTTTTTCTTCACTTAGTGCATTGCTTAATACATAACAAAGAGTAGACGTAAATATGCCGCTCTTTTCACATCTCGTATGCAAACATTGTTGCTGCTCCCCTGCTATGCTGTTTTGTTGTTATGCCATCACGTGACTCCAAGTGTAAGAGGATACTTTTGGCTAAAGGGAGATATGGAATGGTACAAATTTATTAGAGACGTTTTGAACTTACTATTTGAACGCATTCGTTTACTAGATCCTTATACTGAAAGGTTAACAGGGGTTCACTGGTTTAAGAAATTTCTGATTGTAAAACCATGCTTCTTTTTATTTGTACGGTATTACTTTCATTATTATGCACTGATTCAAATTACTGGGGTGCGGGAGACGGAGCAGGCACAGACGCAATCATCAAATTAATAAATAAAACAATACATGAAAATAATATGGTAAGAAACACGTTTCCAATATCCATCAGTAAAACGAGTTGTTTTGTACAGCTAAAGTTTGTTGTTAAACGTTTTCTTTATAAATGGTTTTCTATCAGAGAAAAACACTTAACATGTGTTTCCCCTACGAAAGGTAACTCTCGTTGCGTCTTCATTTTGACGACTGCTAATGGGGTAACTCTCCTGTTTACTCCGATACTGAAGCCTGATTTGTTAACATTTGTGAAGTTGCACAAACCAATGGTGCTTTCACCCGCTAGAAAGGGCGGAGCTGACTGCTATATAAGTCGGCGAAAAGCGCCATATCATCAGAATCTTCTCCTTCAGCGACGAGACCATCTCTTCGCTGACTCTGCTGCAAGAAGCCGAAGCCGAGGAAGAAGCTAAAAGAAGCTTACCTGCTGCCCGCTCAGCGCTCTGCCGTCCCGCCGTGGAACTCGCCACCTGCAGTGGACCCCGCCTCCCCTGCGGCTATCCGGCCAGGACCAAAAAGAGCAAATTTGAGCAAATTTCCAAGCGCGTTGTTGCAAATGTCGCTTCGCGAGTGTGGTTCATGCAAAGAGCCTTTGCATGAAACGAACGGTCACAGTGAGTGTGTCGCCTGTCTGGGGATCTCCCATGCGGAGGCTGCGCTCGTTGAGGCTTCATGTTCTCATTGCGGGGACATGAACCTCTCCCGTCTTCGCTCGCAGGTCGCCTTTTTCCAAAAGGGTGATCCCCCTCTCCATGTTCTCCCGCCTCTCTCTCCATGGAGGAAGAAGCAGCGGAACAGCAGATCTTCTCTTCACGGCGCGAGTGATGTGATGTCGGCGCGGCGCCCGCGCCCTTCACCCTCCCCTTCACGCTCCCTCCCGCTGGTGTCTCGTCTGACCTGCCAGAGCCACGCCATGTCTCGTCTGACCTGCCAGAGCCACGCCATGTCTCGTTTGACCTGCCAGAGCCATGCCATGTCTTGATTGCCAGTGTAATGGACCCTCCTCTAATGTCAGTGCGGGCTGCAGGCACACCAATAGAGCCGATGCTCCCAAGCCAAGCAATCCACACAAAACTGACGCTCCCAAGCCAAACAAGCCACGCAAAACTGACGCTCCCAAGCCTCACACCTTCTAGCCCGATGGGCATCCCATTAACCACTGCACTGCCTGTGATGGCCATCGCCTTTTTAAGTGTGTGGGCTCCACACTGCATTCCAGAGGCCTTGTCTGTCCATGAGTCTGTCCACGAGTCTGCTCCAGAGGGCTCGTCTGTCCATGAGTCTGTTCACGAGTCTGCTCCAGAGGCCTCGTCTGTCCATGAGTCTGCTCCAGAGGCCTCGTCTGCTGCGCCCATGCCTCTTATGGAGGTGGCGTCCACGGTGGAACCCCCTGAGGAGGCAGCTCCCGCTGCAGATCCTCAAAAGGGGGTACCACCCTGTTATGAACTCACTATCTGCTCAACCACTGTCAATGTTCCTGCTCTGCCTGCTCCGCCAAGGCTCCCTGCTCTGCCTGCTCCGTCAAGGCTCC